>NC_135899.1:93725273-93982526 GCF_964194155.1 Cetorhinus maximus | reverse complement strand
GAGAGAGTGGCGGGGGGGAGAGAGTGGCGGGGGGGGAGAGAGTGGGAGTGGGGAGAGAGTGGGAGTGGGGGGGGGGGAGAGTGGGGGGGGAGAGTGGGGGGGGAGAGAGTGGGAGTGGGGGGGGGAGAGGGAGAGTGGGGGTGGGGGGGGGAGAGTGGGGGGGGGGGAGAGTGGGGGTGGGGGGAGAGAGTGGGGGGGGGAGAGAGTGGGGGGGGGAGAGAGTGGGGGTGGGGGAGAGAGTGGGGGGGGGAGAGAGAGTGGGGGTGGGGGGGGAGAGTGGGGGGGGGAGAGAGAGTGGGGGAGAGGGAGAGTGGGGGGGGGAGAGTGGGGGTGGGGGGGAGAGTGGGGGGGGGGAGAGTGGGGGTGGGGGGGGAGAGTGGGGGGGGGAGAGTGGGGGGGGGGAGAGTGGGGGGGGGAGAGAAGTGGGGGGGGGGAGAGAGTGGGGGAGAGGGAGAGTGGGGGGGGGAGAGTGGGGGTGGGGGGGAGAGTGGGGGGGGAGAGTGGGGGTGGGGGGGGAGGAGGGGGGGGGAGAGTGGGGGGGGGGGAGAGTGGGGGGGGGGGAGAGAGAGTGGGGGGGGAGAGTGGGGGGGGGGGAGAGAGTGGGGGGGGGGAGAGTGGGGGGGGGGAGAGAGAGGGGGGGGGAGAGTGGGGGGGGGAGAGAGAGAGTGGGGGGAGGGGAGTGGGGGGGGGGGAGAGTGGGGGGGGGGGGGAGAGTGGGGGGGGGAGAGTGGGGGGGGGGAGAGTGGGGGGGGGGGGGGAGAGTGGGTGGGGGGGAGAGTGGGGTGGGGGGGGGGAGAGTGGGGTGGGGGGGGGGAGAGTGGGGTGGGGGGGGGAGAGTGGGGTGGGGGGGGGGGAGAGTGGGGTGGGGGGGGGAGAGTGGGGTGGGGGGGGGGGAGAGTGGGGTGGGGGGGGGGAGAGTGGGGTGGGGGGGGGAGAGTGGGGTGGGGGGGGGGAGAGTGGGTGGGGGGGGGGAGAGTGGGGTGGGGGGGGGGAGAGTGGGGTGGGGGGGGGAGAGTGGGGTGGGGGGGGGGAGAGGGGGGGGGGAGAGTGGGGTGAGGGGGGGGGGAGAGGGAGAGCGGGGCGGCGGGGGGGGGAGAGTGGGATGGGGGGGGGAGAGTGGGGTGGGGGGGGGGAGAGGAGAGTGGGGGGAGAGGGAGAGCGGGGCGGGGGGGGGGGGAGAGTGGGATGGGGGGGGGGGGGGAGAGTGGGGTGGGGGGGAGAGTGGGGGGGGGGGGGGTTACCTGGGCACCCCCAGTTCCCAGAGGGAGCCCCCGGAGCTGCTGCACTGGGTCGGGTGGATCAGACCTTCCACATTCAACCTCCATTTAACGAGGAGAGGGGGTGAACCGGGGCCCCTCACCCGGGATCCAGCTCCCCCGGGCCCAGGGCCCGGCCTCAGCCGCCCCCCCGCGGCCTCCCCTGTGCACCCCACCCCCGGGGACAATGCAGGCCCGAGCCCCGGGCATGTTGGAGGCCGGGCCTCTCAGGCAGGTGAAGCCGCCCGTGCCGCACACTCGCTGCCCCCCAGGCCCCGGCCCCGGCCTTACCGTCATAGTAATAGCAAACCTTCTTCTTGCCGCCGCCCTGGGCCAGCGCCATTTTACCCGCGGCCGCCTGCACCAGCGCAACCTAACTCGCTGCCGGGGACCGGCCGCACGTCACGGGGATTGACAGGAGGCTGGGCCAATGAAGAAGCAGGGTTCCCGGTTGACTGCGCTGAAAACTCTGTGACGTCAGCCACCATTCACCAATAGGCATTCCAGGGGGGCGGAGACCAGCGGGCCAGCAGGTTAGGTTGCGCGAGGCTTAGCTGGTGCCCCCTGGTGCCTGAGCTTTGCCATCACACCCGGAGTGGGGGAGGGGAGGGAAATGGCATGGGTTGGTGGATAATTTTACAAAGGTTTGCAACGAAACCAAAGCATTAAAATTAATTTAAGTGGTCATGGTTTGTATTCATCCAGCCCACATTTATATCTATAACTTTTCAGATTTGGTTACTTTCTAAATGAGTTGGTGCAGTCCAGAATGGGCTGCTTCCCATTGTGGGAGAATGGCTTCCCAATGCATGGCCAGGACAATAGTACAAAGGAGGAGAGAGGAATGAATGCTGGCAGTCAATACAAGGGAAATTAGCAAGAGCATAGGAAATTAAGGAAAGGCTGGGACCATCTCTTGTACTTGCAGCTGATGGGATGGGGAGCTGTTTAATAAAGCCATTTAACACATTTTTTTCATAGAATCATAGGATGGAAGGAGAGAACAGTTGACCAGTTGTATCCATGCCAGCTCTCTGTAGAAGGAACTCAACTAGTCACCTGCACCGCCCTGCAAATTCTTTCTCTTCTGTCTTTGTGCGAAGGACAGTCATATAGGACCAGAAATATCAGAGGAGGAGGTGTAAAGCTACCACTGAATATAAATGGTCAAAAGCATGTTGAATTTAAAAAGTCAATGGAACTAAATATAAAAAAGCCAAAGACTATATATAACTTAAAAGGGAGATGAATAAGTAGTTGAAAAGGAGGAATATAAAAGGATATGGGTGATGTGCAGGAAAATGGGATTAGCAGTTGGAAAATGGGAATAGCAATTGAAGCATCTGCATCAACACAGACACAATAGTCTAAATGGTGATTTTCAGTTTTTTGTTCATTCACCAGATGTGGGCGTCACTGGCTAGGCCAGCATTTATTGCCCATCCCTAATTGCCCTTGAGAAGGTGGCAGTGAGCTGCCTTCTTGAGCCGCTGCAGTCCATGTGGTGTAGGTTCTTCCTTAACCGAGGTTCCCCTCCACTGTGGTTCACAAGGCCCTCAGCCATGTCTGACCCATCTCCCGCACCTCTGCCCTCACACTTTCCCCTCCCTCTCAGAACCATGATAGGGTCCCCCTTGTCCTCACTTGTCACCCCACCAGCCTCCGCATTCAAAGGATCATCCTCTGCCATTTCTGCCAAGTCCAGCATGATGCCACCAGCAAACTTATTTTCCCCTCATTCCTCGTGTCAGCATTCCGTAGGGACCGTTCCCTCCTGGACACCCTGGTCCACTGCTCCATCACCCCCAACAACTCATCCCCTCCCTATGGCACCTTCCCATGCAATCGCAGAAGGTGCAACACCTACCCCTTTACCCCTTCCCTCCTCACTGTCCAAGGGCCCAAACACTCCTTTCAGTACTTCACATGTACCTCCTTCAATTTGGTCTACTGCATCCGCTGCTCCCAATGTGGTCTCCTCTACATCAGGGAGACCAAAGGCAGACTGGGTGACCTTCGGTCTGTCCGCAAGCATGACTCAGACTTTCCGGTTGCTTGTCATTTCCAAAGACCACCCTGCTCTCATGCCCACATGTCTGTCCTTGGCCTGCTGCAATGTTCCAGTGAAGCCCAACACAAACTGGAGAAACAGCACCTCATCTTCCGATTAGGCACTTTACAGCCTTCCGGACTGAATATTGAGTTCAACAACTTCAGACCATGAACTCTCTCCTCCATCTCCACCCCCTTTTCTTCATCCCCTTTATTCTCCATTCATTTCTATTTTTTACCCACTTGTTTTACTTTCATTTTTATTTTTATTCATTTATCTGTAGTCTTATCCCTTTTTTTATCGCATTTTCCATTCTTTTTTCCCTCCCACCACCACCCCCTCCCCCCACCCCATCCCTACAGGGCCATCTATTACTTGTTCCATGTTGTTCTTTCATACAATGCTACCCTTGTTCCACTAAAGTCACATTTTGCTTTCTTACCTTTACGCCACTATTAGCATCATTTTTAGCACAAACCACTACCATTAACACTCTCTTTGTCCTTTTGTTCATGACATCTTTGTCAATCCCTCCTTTGTCCCCACCTATCACTGGCCTTCTATCCAGCTTCACCTGCTTCACCCCCCCTTAAACAGTATAAACTTCATCATATTTCCACTTCTCTTCTGCTCTGAAGAAGGGTCATAAGGACCCGAAATGTTAACTTTGTTTTTTTCTCTCTGCACAGATGCTGTCAGGCCTGCTGAATTTTTCCAGCATTTTCTGTTTTAGTTCCCACAGTGCTGCTAGGGACAGAGTTCCAGGACTTTAATCCAGAAATAGTGAATGTACAGTGATATATTCCCAAGTCAGGTTGGTGAGTGGCTTGGAGGTGACCTTTCAGGTGGTGGTGTTCCCACATGTCAGCTGCCCTTGTCCTTCTAGATGGTAGTGGTCTTTGGTTTGGAAGGCACTGTCTAAAGAGACTTGGTGAATTCCTGCAGTGCATCTTGTAGATGGTACACACACTGCTACTGTGTGTCGGTGGTGGAGGGAGTGAATGTTTGTGGATGGGGTGCCAATCAAGTGGGCTGCTTTATCCTGAATGGTGTCAAGCTTCTTGAGTGTTGTTGGAGCTGCACTCATCCAGACAAGTGGAGGGTATTCCTTCACACTCCTGACTTTGCTTTGTAGATGGTGGATAAGCTTTGGAGAGTCAGGAGGTGAGTTATTCGCCACAGGATTCCTAGCCTCGGACCTGCTCTTGTAACCACAGTATTTATATGTTCAGTTTCTGGTCAATGGTAACCCCCAGGATGTTGATAGTGGGGGATTTCACAATGGTAATGCCATTGAATATCAAGGGGTAATGTTTAGATTCTTTCTTGTTGGAGATGGTCATTGCCTGGCATTTGTATAGTACGAATGTAATTTATATAATGAGTAATGTGGTATATGAATTTGAGTGTGAGTGTGATGCCAGGTATGTAGGCCGTATGTCCCAACAATTGGTGGATCATATGAAACGGCACATTCCTTTGGCTGTTCGCAACAGGCAAAACACAGAGTGTACCCAACCAGCCCATGTCTGCAAAACTCAAAACATAGTGTCCAGCATTAGATATGATTCCGCGATTGGACAACACCTGCTAAACAATCCTGATTGTGGCTAAGAATTACATTGAAAACCAATTTAAGGTTATCAGTCAGATTTCCAAAGTAGCTTACTTATGCAGGCTAGAAGTTACATACATTCACACATGGGGCCCTGTCCTTTGCAGACAGAAGGAGCATGTCCACGCATTTTGCCTTTTTCAGCTTGGGGCACAGCCATTCCCTGGCTCATTCCCCATGGAATTGCCTTGACCAATCGGAGTTGACCTGCCTGGTTTGAATTTCAACAAAAGGTTGGCAGTTAACTGTTTCCTGCTGCATTCTCCATGGCAACACCTCTATCAATCAGAGTCCACTTGCCAACAAATCAGTGGTCAGGGTCAGCAGGGTGTGACTGCAAGTGAGGCAGGTAGAGGGATCCTGTGTTCAGGAACAGAGGAGCCTCAGCTCTTGACCTTGTCCAACAGGTACGAGGTACTTGCTCCCTGTGTGGATGAGGAACAGGGCTGTAGGGAGGATGAGCCAGCTGACCACGGCACCGTGGCACAGGAGGCCATTCAAGAGGGGGGAGCAAAAAGACAAGTGGTAGTTGTAGGGGATTCTATAATTAGGGGAATTGATAGCATCCTTTGTAAGCAGGAT
Organism: Cetorhinus maximus; assembly: GCF_964194155.1. NCBI lineage: Eukaryota > Metazoa > Chordata > Chondrichthyes > Lamniformes > Cetorhinidae > Cetorhinus > Cetorhinus maximus. The sequence continues at coordinate 93,977,020 of NC_135899.1, read as the reverse complement.
CGAGAGTCCCGCATGGTATGTTGCCTGCCCAGTGCCAGGGTGAGGGACAACTCAGACCGGCTTAAAAGGATATTGGAGAGGGAGGGGGAGGATCCAGTTGTTGTGGTCCACGTCGGGACAAATAACATAGGTAAGACTAGGAAAGAGGACCTGTTTGGGGATTATCAGGAACTAGGAACTAAATTAAAGAACAGGTCCTCAAGGGTTATAATCTCCGGATTACTACCGGAGCCACGTGCAAATTGGCATAGGGACGTGAGAATAAGGGAAGTAAACACGTGGCTAAAGGAGTGGTGTGGGAAAGAGGGGTTCCATTTCATGGGTCACTGGCGTCAGTATTGGAACAGGAGGGATCTGTACCGTTGGGATGGTCTCCACCTGAACCGATCTGGGACCAATGTTCTAGCGAAAAGGGTAAATAGGGTGGTCAACAGGACTTTAAACTAGAAAATGGTGGGGTGGGGGGGGGGAAGGGTAAAACTCCAAGAAGTACGACTAATGGGAAACAAAGCAGCAGGTTAGCATGTGGGGGGGTGGATTCAACTTCATGGAAAATTATGAAAAAACTGAAAAGAAAGGAGAGCCCAGGAGAGGCTATTAAATTCTCCAGAACACAAAATAGGACAGAGTGTTTGGAAAGGGCTAGGAATCTAACTTCAAGCACATCAGATAAAGGGACGACATTGAGAAAGGGGACGGGAAATACAGGACTGAAGGTGTTGTATCTGAATGCACGCAGTATATGAAATAAGGTAAATGAGCTTGTGGCACAGATTGAAATTGGCAGGTATGATGTGGTGGGCATCACGGAGACATGGCTGCAAGGGGATCAGGACTGGGAGCTAAATATCCAAGGATATACATCCTATCGAAAAGATAGGCAGGTTGGCAGAGGGAGTGGGGTTGCTTTGTTAGTAAAAATGAAATTAAATCGATAGCAAGAAATGACATAGGGTCAGATGATGTAGAATCTGTGTGGGTAGAGTTGAGGAACCGCAAAGGTTAAAAAACCATAATGGGAGTTATGTACAGGCCTCCGAACAGTAGTCAGGATGTAGGGCACAAGATACACCAGGAGATAGAAAAGGCATGTAAGAAAGGCAAGGTTACAGTGATCATGGGGGATTTCAATATGCAGGTAGACTGGGAAAATAAGGATGGTAGTCGATCCCAAGAAAAGGAATTTGTAGAATGTCTATGAGATGGCTTTTTGGAGCAGCTTGTGGTGGAGCCCACTAAGGAACAGGCAATTCTAGATTTAGTGATGTGTAATGAGGCAAATTTGATAAGGGAGCTTAAGGTGAAGGAACCCTTAGGAGGAAGTGACCATAATATGATAGAATTTACCCTACAATTTGAGAGGAAAAAGCTGGAATCAGATGTAACGGTATTATAATTGAATAAAGGCAACTACAGAGGCATGAGGGAGGAGCTGGCCAGAATTGACTGGGAGATGAGCCTAGCAGGAAAGACAGTGGAACAGCAATGGCAGGAGTTTCTGGGAGTAATTTGGGAGACACAGCAAAAATTCATCCCTAGGAAGAAGCATACTAAAGGGAGGACGAGGCAACCATGGCTGATAAGGGAAGTCAGAGACAGCATAAAAGCTAAAGAGAAAGCGGCGAAGAGCAATGGGAAACCAGGGGATTGGGAAGCCTACAAAGACCAACAGAGGACAACTAAAAAAGAAATAAGGAGGGAGAAGTTTAAATATGAGGGTAAACTAGCCAGTAATATAAAAGAAGATTGCAAGAGTTTTTTTAGAGATATTAAGGGTAAGAGGGAAGCAAAAGTGGACATTGGGCCGCTGGAAAATGACGCTGGAGAAGTAGTAGTGGGGAACAAAGAAATGGCGGAGGAACTGAATAGGTACTTTGCGTCAGTCTTCACGTTGGAAAACATGAGTAACATCCCCAAAGTTCAAGAGAGTCGGGGGGCAGAGGTGAGTATGGTGGCCATTACCAAGGAGAAGGTGCTAGGAAAACTGAAAGGTCTGAAAGTGGATAAATCACCTGGGCCAGATGGATTACACCCCAGAGTTCTGAAGGAGATAGCTGAAGAGATAGTGGAGGCGTTAGTGGTGATCTTTCAGGAATCACTGGAGTCAGGAAGGGTCCTAGAGGACTGGAAAATCGCTAATGTAACCCCCCTGTTTAAGAAGGGAGTGAGGCAAAAGACGGGAAATTACAGGCCGATTAGCCTGACCTCGGTCGTTGGTAAGATTTCAGAGTCCATTATTAAGGATGAGATTTCAGAATACTTGGAAGTGCATGATAAAATAGGGCAAAGTCAGCATGGTTTCATCCAGGGGAGGTCATGCCTGACAAATCTGTAAGAATTCTTTGAGGAGGTAACGAGCAGGTTAGACAAAGGAGAGCCAATGAATGTTATCTACTTGGACTTCCAGAAGGCCTTTGACAAGGTGCCGCACAGGAGGCTGCTCAGTAAGATAAGAACCCATGGTGTTAGAGGGAAGGTACTAGCATGGATAGAAGATTGGCTGTCTGGCAGGAGGCAGAGAGTTGTGATAAGGGGGTCCTTCTCAGGATGGCGGCCGGTGACTAGTGGAGTTCCACAGGGGTCAGTGTTGGGACCACAACTTTTCACTTTATACATTAATGATCTAGATGAAGGAACTGAGGGCATCCTGGCTAAGTTTGCAGATGGTACAAAGATAGGTGGAGGGACAGGTAGTATTGAGGAGGCGGGGAGGCTGCAGAAGGATTTGGACAGGTTAGGAGAATGGGCAAAGAAGTGGCAGATGGAATACAACGTGGGCAAGTGTGAGGTCATGCACTTTGGTAGGAAGAATAGAGGCATAGACTATTTTCTAAATGGGGAGAGAATTCAGAAATCTGGAATGCAAAGGGACTTGGGAGTCCTAGTTCAGGATTCTCTTAAGGTTAACTTGCAGGTTGAGTCGGGAGTTAGGAAGGCAAATGCAATGTTGGCATTTATTTCAAGAGGACTAGAATATAAAAGCAGGGATGTGCCGCTGAGGTTTTATAAGGCTCTGGTCAGACCACATTTAGAATACTGTGAGCAATTTTGGGCCCTGTATCTCAGAAAGGATGTGCTGGCCCTGGAGAGGGTCCAGAGGAGGTTCACGAGAACGATCCCAGGAATGAAAGGCTTAACATATGAGGAACGTTTGAGGACTCTGGGTCTATACTCGATGGAGTTTAGAAGGATGAGGGGGGGGATCTGATTGAAACTTACAGAATACTGAAAGGCCTGGATAGAGTGGACGTGGGGAAGATGTTTCCATTAGTAGGAAAGACTAGGACCCGAGGGCACAGCCTCAGAGTAAAGGGAAGACCTTTTAGAACAGAGATGAGGAGAAACTTCTTTAGCCAGAGAGTGGTGAATCTATGGAATTCATTGCCACAGAAGGCTGTGGAGGCCAGGTCATTGAGTGTATTTAAGACCGAGATAGATAGGTTCTTGATTGGTAAGGGGATCAAAGGTTACGGGGAGAAGGCGGGAGAATGGGGTTGAGAAACTTATCAGCCATGATTGAATGGCGGAGCAGACTCGATGGCCCGAATGGCCTAATTTCTGCTCCTATGTCTTATGGTCTTATGGTCAAATCAGCACTCTCTTCTCATGCAGTATAAATTGTCATTCCCTTTACTATTGGTATTCTTGCAAATCTGTCCTGATGAATGGAAGATGGAAAGCCTCAACAACGTGTCTCTTTTTTCAGCAATACTCATGTTCAGTACTATCAAATGACTATTAATTTATATAATTTAATTAATTTCTGGAAGAATGTGCTAAGGTACAAAATACAACTGACAGGAAAAGACCATCCAGCCTTTTGCGAACAATTGTGATGCATCCTGAGATCACAATGTGTACAGCCTCCTTACCCCCACCTGAAAACCATGTAATCTTCTGGGAGATGTAAAAACCCTGGAAAGCTCTTCACTGATAGCTTGAGGTAATCAAAACTAGTCCAGGAGGCCACTCTGGTGCTGATTAATGTTATCAGGTACATATTCTTATACAAAGAGGCCTCTCCTTCAGTCAGAAATGAATTCAGCTTCCACTTGAACAAATTCAACCATCAGTGATCACACAACATGAACAACCAGTAGTTGGTTCCCCAGCTCCTCTATTCCCTAGGGAAAGAAGAATGTCCTAACATCTCACCTACTTCTGTCCTTCATTATTTAATTAACCACAATCAAATCACCTCTAACAAGAAAAGGAGGTTTATGACAAATGTCAGGAGCAAGACTCGGTTAACCAGGAAGACACAGGAATTCATCTGGAATATGGAAAATATAGAAAGAAATTGAAACAGTTAAAATGGAAAGCAAAGAGAGGCTATGAGAAAAAGTTAGCAGACAACATTAAATTGAATACTTAAACATTTTTTAAGCATATGGAGTGTAGGATTAGCTATGGGAGAAAGGAACCACAGTATTAAGGATCTAAAGGGAAGGAAGAGGCTGCGGGGCCCACAGCCGAGGGAGAGAGAGAGAGGCTGTGGGCCACGGTGGGGGAATGAGAAAAAAGCTATGGGGCCATAGGGAGGAGAGAGAGAGACTGCGGGGCCAATGGAGAGGAGAGACTGTGGGGGGCCAGCGCTGAGATGCAGGCTGCAAGGTCTGGCAGAGGGACGCCGCAGAATGTGGGGTCGGGGGTGGGGGAAAAGGCTGGTTGGTGTGTAAGTGAGAGAGTGTGTGAGAGAATGAGTGTTTAAGGGAGAGAGAGTGTGAGTGTGTGAGGGAGAGTGAGTGACTAAGTGTGAGCGAGAGAGCCAGTGGCCAGAAATTTAGGGCCCCATTGGCGTTGGGTATCATGGAGGGTGGGGGTGGGGATGATAAGGTGAGAAGGCCAAAAATCGGTTTCAGGATGATATGACAGCACACGGGATCATCCAATGGTGTCCGCCATGGCGGAACACCAATCCCACTGGAGGCCAGTGTGAACCCGCTTTGCATCCCACTCTTGGGAGGCAAAGTAAGGCCCAACCGGAATCATCCCCACACGCCAGGTTTACCGTTACATCGGCCCAGAACACGTCTGGACAAGTGTGACGTACAGAAGTTGGGACTTACTGTTCGGGCCTTGCTCAGATCGTGGACATCCGAAGAGCAGAAGATGCTGGAGCCCTACAACTACCGGACCCTGGGGGACCACGTGCATCACATGCTGGGAGGATTCTCAAGGACACGGCTCCACCACGAAGCAGCTCACAGAAGGTGAGAAGTCTCCTTTGATGCCTCAGGCCTGTTTCAGAACATCACGGTCTTGGCTATGGGCTGTTATGGATGATTGGGGTGGGGGAATGGAGGCTGTGGGGAGAGGAAGGTCTAGGTTTGACTGGGAGAGGAAGGTGTACAGGGTGGGGAGGGTGAGTTTGGGACGGGGGGACAAAGGTGTCAAGGGGCTGAGGTTGGGAGGTGGGGAGGATGGAGTATGGGGGAGGAGGATGTAACACGGGAGAATGCGGCAAGTGGGAAGGTAGGTGTAAGGAGGGAGGGAGGTGTAAGGGAAGGTGTCTGGGGGCTGGATGGAGTCTGGAGGGCGGAAGGAGTCCAGGGGGAGGAAGGGGTCTGGAGAGAGGAATATTATGATACAGCTGGTGGTAAAGGATGAGTTGTTCAAACCCCAGAGGGAAACTTGAAACAACTTTCATAATCCATTTTTGCAATTTGTAATTTTGAGATGCAGACTTTGAATTCAGTAGGAACAAGACCACCAAGTCTCGTGGTTTTTATATAAAACTAAATTAAACATTTATTAATTTAATAACAAATTAAACACATACACATGGCTACAAATTATTACTATAATAACTTTGTAACAAATCCCCAAATTAATCACCCCCGGGTAAATCTCAACAGTAACCCTTAGACTTTAAATAGACACCAGGCAAAGCACGTTTGACCTTACGAATTCCAAATGAGGTTCCATTGCAAGTTGGTTGGAGATGTATAGGCTGGTTAGGTCTTAACTGCCTCTACCTCACACACACAAACTCCTTTCTTTATATACCTAGCTTTCCCTTTGAATGTAAATTTTCCATTGTGGCACTAGGTCTATTGAGCTTCAGCGCTTCTAACAATAAAACCCCCTTTCATAGCACCAATTTTATGAGTAAACTGAAAAAATAAACACATTGTTTGGCTTCTTCTAGCTAGGTGCAAAATTTTACCAGCAGTCTTGAATGGTTTATTCAACAAATGCAAATGAACATTTTACGTTACTGTTCACCCAATTAACATCTCAAAACTACTAAACATCAAAGCACCCAGACTAGCTGGCTTTAATCCAATTAAGACACACACAGATGCACACTAGACACATTCCCCCGCTAGATTCTATTTTAAAAAATAATTTTCAATAACATTATACACATTATTATCTCTTCATGACAAGGAGGGTGTAAGGGTGGAGGAGGGAGTAAGGGGTGGAGGAGGGAGTAGGGGGTGGGGGATGTCCAGGTGAATGTGCAAGGGAGGGGTCTGTGGAGTCAATGACTGCCTCCTAGGGACCGAACTGAGGGTGGGCATGGTAGTAGGGAATGGTGAGCATGAGAGGGGGCAGAGTGAGTTGGAAGAGTGGGAGGGTGAGGGTGCGTCTGTAGCGGTAGAAGGGACAGCGAGGGTGGTTGGTGGGGACTCGGAGGCAGACACGGACCCTGGGGGTGGGAAAGAGGAGGTCGAGGAGTTCAATGTGGATGGGGGTGGGATTCTCAGGAAGGTGGGGAACATGCACATGGACATCCTGGAAAGACAAAGGTTCGAATTGGTAGGTGACGGTGGGGAGGCGGAAGGTGATGCCGGAGGGTCGAAAGTGATGAGGGAAAGGACATGGGTGACTGAGGGAGGGGAAAGGGTGGGGGAGCTTTGGAGAAATTTGTTTTTCAAACCGAAAGTGAGCGGAGCCTCGTGTTGGATGGGCACAGGTGCTACATGGGAGTGTGACCAGTGGGTGGGCAGAGATGCAGGTCAGCTCAGATGGACAACGGACAGAGAACCCCAGCAGGCAGCATTGAAAATGCTCGGGACACTGAGATGAGTGTGATGGATGAAGGCTCCATGTGTGTGGGAGAGGCTCACACGAGGCTCTGAAAGGCCCTGCCACACACACACTTCCCCCTCCAGAATCACTCATGGTCCAGCTGTGTGGAGCTGAACTGCTAGTGGGGGGAGGTGGGGTGGGGGGTGGTTGCGGGGGTACTGGGCAGGGGGAGGACTCGCAAAGCCTGTCAATGAATCTGAAAGGCAACATTACGCATTATTCAGTGCAAGTGAATATATTTTCAAATTGTAAACTGATAAAATGTGTTCACCTGTCCAACTACTTGTGATCAAAATTTCTTAACTTTTCTAGGCCTATCACATCTTCTAGGTGCTGCCCTGACATCCGCAGCAGGGGTGGAGACAGCCTGTGCAATGCTTGGCCCTGTTGCCTCTGATAACTTCAGTGTGGGTCCTCTGGAGAGCCTAGGCCTTGGGGCCCCTGGCTTGCTTTGGCTGTCCTCCTGTGGGCCAGCTGCTCCCTCTGCAGTGACAGAGGATGAGTTTGAAGGGGTCAAAGGCAAAGGGGACTTGGAGGGAGAGGACAGTCTCTGAGATTCCTGAGTGGATGACCCAGGGGTGTCCAGCTGCTGCTGGTCCTCCTTTTGGGTGCCCAAGGGTCCCGGCCTGACTCCTTGAGGGGAAGGAGCACATGGAGGGATGTCGAGGTGCCCGATTTCCCCTTTGCGTTGCCACTGCAGGAACTCACCCATGACCACTGCGAGGAGTGCAGGTCTGCACACATCTCCGCATTCTGCTGGACCAGGGTCTCCATGGCATCTGCCATCTTTCCCATGGAGACCTCCATATGCACACATGTGGGCACCACTTCATCAGAGAGCAGGCGGACGCACTCCTCCAACTCATGTGCCACTTTGTTATGGGCTTCCATAGCTCCGTGTGATGCCCCCACACCTTCTGCTGACTCTCCACGCTGAGTTGGAAGGTCAAATCGAGAGGCTGTTCATCTGACTCGGACCTCACAGATGCCTCTTCCCCAACAGTCCTCCGAGTGCCGGGGAGCTCGGCTGAACCTGCCTCCTCCTGCTGTGGACACGTGTCCGTGTGGTGACCACCAGATTGTGAACCTGAGCCTGCTCTAGATCCAGGTCCCACCGAGGTGTGTGTCTCTGCGCTGGTGCAGGGTGTGGGTAAGTGCTGTGATGGGTCTTCCAGGCTGCTTATTTCCAGCTCTTCAATGGAGGAGGTGCCTCTTGGCTGGAGGTGAGGATGTGGATGGAGCTGAGAGGCTGATTAGCTGAGGATGTTGGTTACTCAGCAGAGCTCCCTGTGAACCAAAGCAGAGATAATTAGTGCATGGCAACAGGGTCAAAAGCAGGAGAGAGAGAGAGCACGCACAGTTGCATTGAGAGAGGGATGATGTGGTGCAGGATCCTCACGTGGGTGTTCGCCACTGACCTCACCATCACCGTGGGCAGGGTCCATGTCCTCACCAGTCAGCGCGATGACACACTCCTCAAAGTGAGTGAGGGGCCTAATGTGGGCCACTCCACCCCTGGTCTGGGACCTCTCCCTGCTGTTGTGAGCCAGCTTCTCCTGCATGGAAACAGACAGACAGAGTGTGAGCAGGACACAGGGCACTGTGTGGAATGTTTGTGTGGTGAGCGGAGCCAGGGACAGGATGAGGATATAAGCTCCAGAGGGTATGAGCCTGATGGAGATGTGAGGGTGTGTGTGAGAGTTAGTGGTGTTGTCCCTTGAGGTGTGAGATCCCTGTGGATGTGTGATGGGTTTGGGAGTGTGTGAGTTGAGAGTGATGAGGTGGTTGACTTACCCTGGGGAATGGATGAGAGCATTCATCCCCTTCCTGCACTGGCTGGCTGACCTCCTCTGTGCTCCGGTGGTGCTGACCACCGCTGCCACTACCCCCCAGGCCGGATTGGTGACTCTGGTGGACCTCCTGTAGCCAGAGTGGGGGTTAGAGGACATCGCCGCAGCCTCCCACTGCACCCAGCAGGCGCCCCAGAGAGACGTCACTAAATTTGGGGGCTGTCGTCTCCTTTGCTTTCAGGGCCACCTGTCGCCTGGAGCAGCCCTGCTCTGTGGACATGAAGTCGGCTGCGCTCTGGTGCGCTTTAAATATGGTGCCTGGAGCGAGGAAGCGCTGAGGTTATGGTTGGGTGGGTAAAGCCAAGCCTGCCCACCAGTGATCCGGCGAGTTTCCCATGAATACGTTATTAATGACACGTTGTGACTGAAACGAAACGGCGCAAAAATTCACCATTGCGACTGGGGGGGAAAATGACTTAATTCCTGCCCTCCACCATAATTTGTGCAAATCTGAGACAATTCCACCCAGTGTGTGTGTGTGTGTGTGTGAGAGAGAGAGAGTGATTGTGTGTGTGAGAGAGAGTGAGCGTGTGTGAGAGTGTGAGAGAGTGTATGAGAGAGAGCGTGTGAGAGAGGGTGTGAGAGAGAGGGTATGTGTGAGAGAGAGTGTATGTGAGAGCATGAGCGTGTGAGAGAGTGTGAGAGAGAGAGTGTGTGTGATAGAGAGTGAGTGTGTGTGAGAGTGAGAGAATATGGGAGAGAGAGCGTGTGAGAGAGAGTTTGTGAGAGAGAGAGAATGTGTGTGTGTGTGAGAGAGAGTGAATGTCTGTGAGAGAGGGAGTCAGTATGTGAGAAAGTGAGAGTGAGTGTGTGAGAGAGAGTGTGTGTGTGAGAGAGAATGAGTGTGTGAGAGAGAGTGATTGTGTGAAAGAGAGAGAATGAGTGTATGTGAGAGAATGAGTATGTGTGTGAGAGAGAGAGTGAGTTAATGTGTGAGAGAGTTGGTGTGTGTGAGAGGGAGAGAGAGTCGGTGTGTGTGAGAGCGAGAGTTGGTATGTGTGAGAGAGAGTGAGTCGGTATGTGTGAGAGAGATTGAGTGTGTGTGCGAGAGAGAGTTGGTGTGTGTGAGAGGGAGAGAGAGTCGGTGTGTGTGAGAGCGAGAGTTGGTATGTGTGAGAGAGAGTGAGTGTCGGTATGTGTGAGAGAGAGTGAGTGTGTCTGAGAGAGAGTGAGTGTGTGTGCGAGAGAGAGTTGGTGTGTGTGAGAGTGCAAGAGAATGAATGCCTGTGAGAGAGGGAGAGAGTGATTGTGCGAGAGAGAGAGAGTGATTGTGTGACAGAGAGAGTGTGTGTGTGAGAGAGAGAGTGAGTGTGAGAGAGTGAGAGTGAGTGTCAGTGTGTGTGAGGAGAGAATCAGTGTGTGAGATAGAATGAGTGATTGTGCAAGAGAGAGCGATTGTGTGAGAGGGAGAGTGGCTGTGAGAGAGAGTAGTGAGTGTGTGAGAGAGAGAGGAGTGAGTGTGTATGAAAGAGAGAGTGAGTTAGTTTATGAAAGAGAGTCGGTGTGTATGAGAGAGAGAGTGAGTTGGTATGTGTGACAGAGAGAGAGCCGGTGTGTGTGAGAGAGAGTGAGTGTGTGTGAGAGCAAAAGAGTGAGTATGTGTGAGTGAGTGTGTGTGTGAGAGAGAGAGAGTGAATGTGTGAGAGGGAGAATGAGTGTGAGAGAGAGAAGTGAGTGTGTGAGAGAGGAGTGAGTGTGTGTGAAAGAGAGAGTGAGTTAGTGTATGAAAGAGAGTCGGTGTGTATGAGAGAGAGAGTTGGTTTGTGTGACAGAGAGAGAGCCGGTGTGTGTGAGAGAGAGTGAGTGTGTGTGAGAGCAAAAGAGTGAGTATGTGTGAGTGAGTGAGTGTGTGAGAGAGAGAGAGTCAGTGTGTCTGAGAATGAGTGTGTGAGAGAGAGAGAGTATGTGAGAGTGAGTGAGTGTGTGAGAGAGAGAGAGTCAGTGTGTCTGAGAATGAGTGTGTGTGAGAGAGAGTATGTGAGAGTGAGTGAGTGTGTGAGAGAGTGAGAGTGAGTGCGTGTGAGAGGGTGAGTGAGTGAGTTAGTGCATGTGAGGGAGACTGTGTGTGTGTGTGTGAGAGAGTGGGCGGTATCGTCCCAGATTTGCACAAAATGGGGTAGCGGGCGGGAAAAAGTTGGTTTTCCCGCCGGCCGCAGTGGTGGGTTTTCTCACCGTATCATCCCATTGCTGCCTCATTAATTATTCAGCCACCAGAAACACGCTGTCTCACTGGCGGTCAGCCTCTGAATTGCCCGCCATGTTGTTACCTCGCCACTTCCTCACGCAGGACGCCATATTTAAACAGCAGCCATGCGCACAGTTCTCAATACTGCAGCCCAGGACTGCTCCAGTGAAGACATGGCCCCAAAAGCCAAGAAGAGTTCAGCCCCCCGATTCAGTGATGTGCCTCTAGGACACCCTCTGGATGCCATGGAGTCCCACTGAGATGTCCTCTACCCTCACTCAGGCCCATCAGTCTCACCACTCCAGCTTGGGTGGCGGTGACAGTGGTGGTCAGTGCCAATGTTGCACACAAGAGGTTGGCCATCTAATGCATATAAAGGGTGAATGATCTCATCTGTGCAGCCAGGGTAAGGCAACCATCTCATCGCTCTAAACTCACACACTCACAAGCCCATCACACATTCACAGGCATCTCACTCACTGCCAGCTCAAGGGACATCACCACTCACTCTCTCACACACACACCCTCACATCTCCATCTGGCCTCATCTCCTCTGGAGATGCCTCTTCATTCATCACCATCTTGAGGCTACTTAAACAGATCAATGTGTGTCCCCTGGGATACCCCCCTTCCCCGATACAGCCCTCGCCTTGCAGCCCCTTCCCTGAGGCTTCTTCCCCCCCTTCCCTAAGCAAGCCCTAGCCCTGCAGCCATTGAAAAGTCGCCCCTGCCTTATGGCTGGTCTGGTAGGTAGAGACCTGCCCGTGAGCCCCCCCTAACAGTGATGTGGTGTCTGCGAAGCCTGGCGCTGAGACCGTGAGTGCTGCCCGAAGCCAGGTGGGCAAACAAACCTCGAAGTCCTGAGTGAAGTACAGGCTGCCAGGTGCCTGTTGCTTATGTACAGTTATGAAACACGTTAACGTGTAATCATGTCGATGTGCCCGGATGATCCAGAATGGAGGGGATGATTCCAGCGAGCAGGGCTCATAATGAGATGCTAAAGTATTGAAATTAGGTTCCTGACATGCGGCATTGGAAAACGTGGCCCAGCATTGATGGGTGGAGTGGGTGCTGCAAACTGGGTTCACAACAGCAAGAAACCAATTTTTGGCCTCCTCGTTATATTGTCCCCCTGCCCACCATGAGGCCCAATGCCAATGGGGCCAGAAAATTTCAGCCAGTGTCTGTGTGCGTGTGTGAGAGAGAGAGAGAGAGAGAGAGATAGAATGAGTGTGAGAGAGAGTGGGAGTCAGAAAGTGAGTGTGTGTAAAAGAGAAAGCGAGCATGTGTGAGAGAGTCTGTGTGTGAGGGAGTGTGTGAGAGAGAGAGAGAGAGAGAGAGTGAGAGAGAGAGAGAGTGTGTGTGTGTGATAGAGAGAGAGAGATAGAGTGAGTGTGTAAGAGAGTGGGAGTCAGAAAGTGAGTGTGTGTAAGAGAGAAAGTGAGTGTGTGTGAGAGAGTCTGTGTGTGAGGAAGTGTGTGAGAGAGAGAGTGTGAGTGAGAGAGTGAGTGTGTGAGAGAGTGGGAGTCAGAAAGTGAGTGTGTGTAAGAGAGAAAGTGAGTGTGTGTGAGAGAGTCTGTGTGTGAGGAAGTGTGTGAGAGAGAGAGTGAGAGAGAGAGTGAGTGTGTGAGAGAGTGGGAGTCAGAAAGTGAGTGTGTGTAAGAGAGAAAGCGAGCGTGTGTGAGAGAGTCTGTGTGTGAGGGAGTGTGTGAGAGAGAGAGAGAGAGAGAGTGTGAGAGAGAGAGAGAGAGTGTGTGTGTGTGAGAGAAAGAGAGAGATAGAGTGAGTGTGTGAGAGAGTGGGAGTCAGAAAGTGAGTGTGTGTAAGAGAGAAAGTGAGTGTGTGTGAAAGAGTCTGTGTGTGAGGAAGTGTGTGAGAGAGAGAGTGTGCATGTGCGAGAGAGTGAGTGTGAGTGAGAGAGTATGAGAGTCAGAGGGTGTGTGTGAGTGTGTGTCTGGCTCACTCCTAGTCTCAGAATTCTCACTCGCCCTCATCCCCAAACACCAACAGATATTCACACCCCTTCACACAGTGGATGAGGGTGAGTGAGCACCCTGAGACTGGGAGTGAACTGGACACACACACTCTGACCCTCTAATAGTCATCTTTATTAATTTCTCCTTTTCAATGATCAATTTATTGCTTTGAATTTGCATTACTTTTGCTTATCATGTTGTTTCTTTTCTTCATGCTCAACTTTTTTTTTTGACGTTCATGTATCTTTCTCATTTGTTCATCTGCCCCTTGAGTGAAAAAAAATGGAAACGTGCACCTCCCCCCACCCGAAAAAAAGGGTTGGATAAGCCCGATCTGGGGTGGGGGAAGATGAGGAGAATTATCTTCACTCAGCGATTGCTGGCAGCTCTTGGCAGGCGGGTCTGCCCACCCCAGGCCCTTGATTCGGGGGGAAAGCTCACAGTAAAAGGTGCCTGATTTGCACGATGTAGCCGGCCTTCCTGAAAAGAGGCAACCGGGGGTGGGGTGGGTTCTCACTAGCTCTCTAATCAGCGAGTGAGACCCCTGCTGCCTTCTATTAAATACCACCCCAACTGTTTGTAAGAAAAATATCCTGTCCACTGATTGCAACATCAGTGAAAACATTGACCAATGATTGGAGCATTTTTCAAGCTATTATAATATGAATTAATAGCCAAACACAAAACAGAATTTAAACTTTATTTCCTTAATTCATTTTAAAGAAAAATGCTCAAAACTACAACATATTTAAAGGAAGTTATTAAATCCACAAATGCCCTAAATTAACTAGCATCTATATATCTGTACAGAATGTATATATTGTGTTAAAAATCAAAAAGGAAAGTTTTGCCTTAAAAAGTTCAATGAATTTTGACTTGTATTCAGAAAGTCAATATCTTACTTCTGTTATTTTAAAAAATATCTGCACTAATACAAGAGATTAAAAAAAACAGAAAAATAGTAACCCAGTCACATCGATGAAGTTTAAAGAATCTTTTTTTTTCCATTTCTGTTAAGCTTCTGGATCCCAGGAAATATTTTTTAGTTGGAAAAAGAGGCCACTGAGGTTGCCAGTTGATGTCAATTGTACTGACATTTTGTTATCAGGTGATATAAGATACATTTTGTAGGATCAGAAGGCTGCATCAATTCCACTTCACACAACACAAGCATATACACATCAAGCAAATTGATTTTCCTGCTCCCAATGGGATTACATTTACTTATTCATTCATTTTCACTTTATTTGTAATGAAAGCAAATATACCAATATAACTATGTCACTGTCACTTCACGTTACAGCTAAAATACTTTTTGTCTTATGTGGAATAAAACATAGAAAAATTTTAATACAAAAGCAAAATACTGCAGATGCTGGCCATCTGAAATAAAAACAGAAAATGCTAGAAAAACTCAGCAGGTCTAACAGCATCTGTGGGGAGTGAAACAAAGTTAACGTTTCAAGTCCGTATGACTCTCCTTCAGAGCAACATTTTCCTGTTTTTTTAAAAAAAGATTATCAATAAAATGTTGCTGCACTATTCCTCTCAGTCCTAATATACTTTACAATGGAGGCAGCTATTATTTTTAACCATTAGTGGTGGGGTCAGTTTTTAGGAATTGTAGAGAAAGGGTTCACTTCAAGGAGCTAAAAACAAAATAATTCACTTGCCTAGATGAGTGCAGCTCCAACAACACTCAAGAAGCTCAAGCTCAAAAGCATCCAGGACAAAACAACTCAATAGGTTGGCACCTTAAACATTCACTCCCTCCACCGGCAATGCACGGTAGCAGCAGTGTGTACCACCTACAGGATGCACTGCAGGAATTCACCAAGGCTCCTTAGACAGCACCTTCCAAACCCACAACCTCTAGAACTAGAAGGACAAGAGCAGCAGACATTCTAGGAATCATCATTGACCAGGAACTGAACTGGACTAGCCAAATAATTACTGTGGCTACAAGAGTAGGTCAGAGGCTGGGAACTCTACGCAGCATAACTCACCTCCTGACTCCACAAAGCCTGTCCACCATCTACAAGGCACATGTCAGGAGTGTAAGACCATAAGACCATAAGACATAGGAGCAGAAATTAGGCCATTCGGGCCATCGAGTCTGCTCCGCCATTCAATCATGGCTGATAAGTTTCTCAACCCCATTCTCCCGCCTTCTCCCCGTAACCTTTGATCCCCTTACCAATCAAGAACCTATCTATCTCGGTCTTAAATACACTCAATGACCTGGCCTCCACAGCCTTCTGTGGCAATGAATTCCATAGATTCACCACTCTCTGGCTAAAGACGTTTCCCCTCATCTCTGTTTTAAAAGGTCTTCCCTTTACTCTGAGGCTGTGCCTTCAGGTCCTAGTCCCTCCTACTAATGGAAACATCCACTCTATCAAGGCCTTTCAGTATTCTGTAAGTTTCAATCAGATCCCCCCATATCCTTCTAAACTCCATCGATTATATACCCAGAGTCCTCAAACGTTCCTCATATGTTAAGCCTTTCATTCCTGGGATCGTTCTAATGAACCTCCTCTGGACCCTCTCCAGGGCCAGCACATCCTTCCTGAGATATGGGGCCCAAAATTGCTCACAATATTCTAAATGTGGTCTGACCAGAGCCTTATAAAGCCTCAGCAGCACATCCCTGCTTTTATATTCTAGTGTGATGGAATACTCCCCACTTGCCTGAATAAGTGCAGCTCCAACAACACTCAAAAAGCTTGATGCCATCCAGGACAAAGCAGCCTGCATGATTGGCACCCCCTCCACCACCATGCACAGTGGCATCAGTGCATACCATATACAAGATGCACTACAACAACTCACCAAGGTTTCTTCAACAGCACCTATCAAACCCACAATCTCTACCATCTAGAAGGACAAGGGCAGCAGATACATGGGAACACCACCATCTGCAAGTTCCCCTCCAAGTCACTCACCATCCTGACTTGGAAATATATCACCGTTCCTTCACTGTTGCTGGGTCAAAATCCTGTAACTCCCTCCCTAACAGCACTGTGGGTGTACCTACACCACACAAACTGCAGTGGATCAAAATGGCGGCTCACTGCCTCCTTCTCAAGGGCAATTAGGGATGGGCAATAAATGCTGGCCCAGCCAGCGAAGCCCAAATCCCATGAATGAATAAAAAAAAGAACGAATAAAAAAAAGATGGGGGTGGCATTACTTCCAATAAAGATTTTGTCCCTTCTGTCCAATCAGTTAGCTGCATCCCTGATGTGGAAGATTTTGTATGGTGTGCTATCTCATGGCCTGGTTCAGACTGTTTTAGACAGATCCCAAGTGTGGCAGACTGTTCTTGGACTCCAACATGTAACTTCTAGTTTGAAAGCCAGAGCTATAATCATTAGGCTAAAAGAGCACCAGTAAATTTCACTAATTCTAAAAGATGGACTGAATTAAAATAGAAGCTCTTTCAAAAGAAAAACATTTAAAAGAGATTAGATAATGTAGCATAAATATTTCAACTAAAGGTTGTGCATTTCTAAATTATAAATTTATGCTACGTTAAATTATAAAAATTACTCAGGGCCATCAGAAACTATTAGAATATTGTATACTTTGCTTTTTCCTTTCATTATTTACCATAATTGTATCAGATGTGCTGATTGAAAGTGAAACAATGACTCACAGCAATTGGAAAGCAAATGTAATTCTGTTGATAGAGGAATTGTTGAGCTCATAAGCTAATTGCAATAAGGCAAGTACTTTATTATGGTACATACAAGTCAGACAATTGGGTGATAATCCCCTAGAAGCACATCCTTTATCTAATCGATACTTTGCAATAGGATCTTAAATTTCACCAGGTTGTACTGTAAACCCAAGACACATTTCATGCAATTAACCAGCATCCTGATTGTGTTTGATAAGTTTGAATTTTACTCTGGTATTGTTAGATGAAAAAAAATGCAATTGAACTCTGAACAAATCTTTAAAAAGATCCAATTTGGTGCAATTCATTTCTAATAAATCCATTCAATGAGAGGATGGGCAGGGGTTTCCTCAGAGCTGCACTCTCCAGAAGTGTGACGGAAATCCCAATTACGCACATAAGCGGCATTTCCACTGCAGTTCCGTGAAGTTATCCACCTGAGTGGGAGCAGATCTGAGGAAATTTCTAACCCCTGTCTCAATGAAAAAAAATCGTTCGCACTTTTTTTTCCCTAAGTGCCTATGGTGCAGTTGGGAATAATATCGAAACCGCAGTCAATTATCATTTCCAGATAAAATGGCCACTCCAAATTCCCTTGGCCAATCAGTATTTTAGTTGGGTAACCAAGTTACAAACCGAAGTTTATCCCTCCCACTCCACCCAATTCCAGTAGCTCTCAAGAAATTATTTCAGAGTTTCTATTCCCAAACAATATTTACAGCTCCAGAGTCCATGGTACTGTTAAGGCTGTTGCTGGTATTGAGATTCAGTGGCTGTGAAGAAATCCTCCAGTATACTTTGCAGAAATTCAAATGTTGGCCGGTCTTCGGGTTTCTCTCTCCAGCAACGCATCATTACTTCATAAAGTTCTTGGGTACAATTATCAGGGGCTGGCATTCGATAACCCCGCTCCAAATTCTGAATGACTTCAGGATTGGTCATTCCTACAGATAACGGATAGAGAGAGGTGAAGATTGACCAATTCAGAGAGAAAGCAAACAAGTAATTATATGACAGGCAAATCTAGAGAAAAAGCAGTGTTTAATTTCAAATATAAGCATTGAGAGCTTATTAACTCTCCTGAGAAAGGTTCCACATTCCTAATGATCACTAAAGTACCATGGGCAGGAGACACAACAGTTATGGTTAGGTCAGAAACCCTCCACAAAAGTCAAATAACCAAAAGGTAGAAATAAACAATATTCAAATAGTTATACATTTATTCACAGATCAAGCTATATTGATAAGAATGCAGCCCACTGAACAATATACAGAAAATTCAAATCTTATGGAGTTATGAAAGTTTGTCAAGAGTATATGGAAAATTCCAAATCGATAACCTCCATCTTGATTAAATCAGTTAAATGTGTTGCATGTATTTGCTACAATGCTGTTTAAAGTTGCAGTCAAATACAGTCAATTCTCAGTGAGTCAAATCCCAGGGGAGCCCCCTTCAAATTCAGGCAAGTGGGGCTTCATGATAGGCGAGGAGGCCCAATTTGCCACATGAAAATGCTGGTGTAACCCAACATGCCTACAAATGCTTCCAACACTTACAGGGCCCCCAGCAGGCAAGTTTTTGGTGGGGGGTGTGGGTGGGCACACCACGAACTTCCAGCCCACCCTCAAGCTCACCCCCATAAAAGGAGTGGGGTGGGGCGGGGGGGGGCAGGTGCCAAAATTGGCAGCCTGCCCACTATATTTAAATAAATAACCAAGGGTCAATTGAGCTCATTAACAAGCCAAATGGCGGCTCATGCCATTATATGGTTGGCAGGGGCAGTCGGATGGGAGAGTGCAGGTGGTGTTTTTAAAAAGCTTTATAGAAGGGTGGGAAGGAAGGAGGGTGCTATCTTTGGAGGGTGCCCTTTGTTCATCAGGGGGCAGGCCCCTAAGATAGTACTCCTCCATTCTTCCTATCCACCGGCTCTATAAAGCATACCAACTCCAACCCCTGTCTCTCTGCCTAATCCTCGCCCGCCCAAGACCCGGACTTATCTTGCTCTGGTGGGGGCGGGGGGGGGGGGGAGGGGGGAGCTTCTTCTTGGGGCTGGTTGCAGTGCCCACTAATAACGTTCTTGGTGCTCCTGGGACTGTTGGAGCTGCCAGACAATCTGATTGGTCGGCAGCTTCCAAGGCGAGACTTCCTCCTCCGAGTCCCGCCAGCTGCAGGGTGGGCGAGTGTGGAGTGAGTCAGCTCCACATTGACCTTGCTCCTGGTGGGGGGTGTGGGTTGGTGAAGGGAGTGGGGGGGGTGGGTGGGGGTGGGGGTGGGGGGTGGGCACCCACTTGCCGACACGTAAGATGAGGCGGGATGACGTCAGGCGGAACTCCTGATGTCACCCCGCCTCATTTCAACTTTCAGGTCGGCGGCGGTGCAGCTGAATCAGTTGTGCAGCCGCCGACCTGTCAACGGCCAATTGAGGCCATTTATAAACTAATTGAAAACAAAAATAAAAATACCTGGAAAAACTCAGCAGGCCTGACAGCATCCGCGGAGAGCAGTTTTTTTGCTTTTATATAAACTAATCGAAGTAGTTAAGGGACCTGCCCGTCCAACCTTAGGGAGGGTGGTCAGGCCGGGAGCCCTGGCGGGCTTCAGAGAAAGCATCAAACCTCATCCACGGGCGGGATGGAGTTTCATGTAGGTTTTTAAAACTTTAATAAAAGTTTAATTAAAAGTGATGGACACGTCCAAACTCCTGTGACAGTGTCACTTGAGGGGACATGTCAGGGAAATTTTATTTTTCTATATTTCACATTTTTGAATTTGGCGCTGATCTCCCTGAGGCAACAATTATCCCCAGGGAGATGAGTGCGCTCTTTCACACGCATGCGCACACTCTCGGCTGAGGAATCCCCCTCCACCTGCACAGGGAGCGCACAGCGCTTCCGTGCGGACGTCATGCTGGGTGGGCCTTAATTGGCCCACCCACGTAAAATGGCACCCCGCCTCCAATTGGGGCACCAATCGGAGGTGCGCCTGCTCCCGAACCTCCTCCCCACTAACAGGGGGGCAAAATTCTTCCCACTGTATTACTTTCTGTCTTTCAGACTCAAATGCTGAATAAAAAGCACACAGTAAAACACAGCAAAAAGACAAAAAAATCTTTATTCCATTTGTTCATATGTAGTTTACATTGTGTTGACCTTGAGAAAGGCTGGGATTTAACACTTTAAAAACTCCATAATCTTTTCCTGCTTAGCTTGTTGTCCTTGGATGTGCGTGATACAGTCCAACATGTCGTCAGTGCATCAAACATGTTTTCGGTGTTTTTGTGCTGCAGTAATCTCTATGGCTTCTCTATGGCTTTCACGCCACTGGCTAGGGAATCGGGTGGTCGAGCGTAACAGTTCTCTCTGGGACAAAGACAATCTTCCTTTTCTTCCATTGATACTTTTTTGTCCAGCTTCTTTGCCTGGCAACTCCCCTTTCCTGCAGGATTGGGCCAGAGATGGGAACGTTCTCTGTTCGGGCTGCCTTGATCCACATTAGCAGAGCTTCTTCAACACCAGGATAGGCAGCCGATCTCATCCTCTTCCTGGCTGGAGAGAATGCCTGACTGTTGACCTGTTCCATGATGTTTTCTTTGGTTTTCAGAATGGTGGACACATTTGGATGGTGGACTGTCCCAATCTTTCACAATGCCCATTTTCTGCTTCACACCATGGCTTTCCACTTGCACTATCGACTTCACCCTCTGTCCAATCAACAACCCTTTTAGCTTTTTCACAGGTTGCACCATACTCGCATGCTTTGCAAGTTGCTTCACAGAGAAATTTGAGCGTGCTTAAGTCCAACCACTCCACTCTGATTGGTCGGCATGGTCACATGACTCCTGATTTTAGCATTATTTCTCTTGCCAACGCTGAGTCTGCACTGGAGTGCTGCTTTGGGTGCATAGAGTACAAAGTGGGTGTCCAGTGAGTGAGGGAGTTTTAAGGGTGAATTTCTATCTAAAGTTTAGTCTTTTCTTTAATTTAGCAATTAACTAAAAACTACTTAAATTAAGAGAAGTTGAGTTTTATTCCAGCCTTCAAATGGGTATACAAGCTCTCTGAGAGCAGCTGCAGCTAGTTAATTAGGTAGCTGGATTAAACTGGTTTTCAGAAGCTTAATCAGTTGTTTTTCAGGGAGCATAAAAAAGGCCTTCCTCAGTGCTGCTTTGTTTGCACTTTGCGCGCAGTTTGGGTGCATAGAGTGGGCGAGGTTTTTTTTCTACATTTTTTTCCCCCCAGCCTCCAGTAGTTGGCTCTTACTTTGGTGCAGGGGAAGGTGGCTGATTGGTGAGTAATTGGTAAACTATTCTACTTATTCTAATTATAATAAATAGCTTTTAAAGTTACGGTATGGCAGAACAGCTTGGCCGAGTGGAATGTATATCCTGCGGTATGTGGGAAGTCATGGACGTACCATGTGCCCTGGACAAACACATTTGCAGGAAGTGTCACCAGCTGCAGAAGCTTGAGCTCCTGGTTTTGGAACTCGAGCAGTGGCTGGAGTCACTATGGTGCATCCACGAGGCTGAGAGATACATGGATAACACGGTTAGAGAGGTGGTCACACTGCAGGATAGGAGAATACAGGCAGAGAGGGAATAGGTGACTGTCAGGCAGTCTGATAGAACCAGGCAGGTAGTTCAGGAGTCCTCTGAGTCGATCTTGCTTGATAATTGGTTTTCCATTTTAGATTTAGGGCGATGGTTCCTCAGGGAAGTGCAGCCAGAGCCAAGTCTGTGGCACCACGGGTGGCTCAGCTGCATAGGAGTGATGGAAGAAGAGTGGAAAAGCAATAGTGAGGGGATCAGATAAGCATTTCTGCAGCAGTAAATGTGGCTCCAGGTTATCGAGAAGCACATAGGGTAAGATAAAACAGAAAAAAAAAGCTCATGACAGTCACAAAACATTAATACGTTAGCAAGCCTAGGGGAGTATAGAAAGTACAGGGGTGAAGTTAAAAAGGAAATTAGGAAAGCAAAGAAGATATATTAAAAAAAATTGGCAGGTAAAATCAAAGAAAACCCAAAGATGTTCTACTGGTACATTAAGAGCAAGAGAATAACTAAGGAAAGGGTCGGACCTGTCAGAGATGTAGATGGTAACTTGTGCATTGATGCTGAAGATGTGGGCAGGGTTTGCAATAAGTACTTTGTCCCTGTCTTCACTAAGGAGGAGGATGATGCAGACATTCTAGTTAATGTCAAATTTATTTGAAAAAAAAATGTAATGAAACATGACAGTCACATGAGCAGGGACTTGTTATTGATGAAAAATTGAAGTTCTAAAAAATTTTTTTATTTGCTTTAGGAAACCTCATTCCACCCATGGATGAGGTTTCCAAAAAAGTGCAAAGGCCGCTTGGTGTTTTTTGCCTGCCTGCCAACTGCAAGGTTGGGCGGGCAGTGAAATATTTATTTCAATTCACTTTTTAATGGCCTTATTAGGCCTTTTAATTGTTGGCAGGTGAGCTGCCGGCTCCAGCGCATACCCGCCAAGTGAAATATTGCGCGAGTGCACGATGAGGTCGGGACACACTCCCGTCAAGTAGGTGCGCACCCTGTGGGAGGGGAATAGACACTGACAGATCATCGGTTAACATGAAGAGGCTCGAGACCCAGTTTCAAGCTGAAACCGAGCCTTCAGGTTCAGGTGCTTGTGACAGTGTCGCTAACTTTGAACCCAAAACTGATCATCGATGAATTTTTTTCCCCTGAACATATACTGTAAGAAATTAGTGAAATGAAATCACATGATGTAATTGTAAAAATACAGAGCAATTGTCATAAACAAATACACAAAAAGACCATTAAATTTATCATGGGAGAGATGCATTGAAATGGCACCAATAGTAACTGTTGTATTATACTGGAAAATGGCATCCAGCAATATACCAAAAATATCAGCCAATATTCAAACACCATACCGGGATATGGTATCCGTCCATATGTCACAATCTCTGTAAGCAGGACTCCAAAACTCCAAACATCTGATTTGATGGTGAATGTGCCATAGTTGATGGCTTCTGGCGCCGTCCATTTGATGGGGAATTTAGCTCCTAAACAACAGAGGGAGATTAAATGTTAAACATGCTTTTGGTTCCAGAAGGCAACTCACCACCACCAAGCGCAATTAGGGATGGGCAACAAAAGCCTGCATCCAATGAACAAATCAAACTAAATAAAAGAGATACTTAGGGAAGGTAGTTGATGTGGATCTGAGATAAAGGAATATCTAACTTGTAACATTGCAGGTGTAACCTGATTAAGTGGTGGTTAATTGTTGGGTCACTCTAATATGATTTGATCAATGTGAATCTTTGGTGTAATCTATAAAAAATCTTTTCTCTGAAAGTTGTTACATTTTCACATCACATTTTTCAATAGATTATTTGGACAGTGCTTGCAAGAGAATATACTGACTGTGTCATTTTTCTTGAATTTCAATGCATGTCAGCTGTGTGTTAAAATCCATGGGCTGCATCTTCCAGTCAGGGGTTGGGGCCCGCTCGCCGATGTATAAAATGACGCGGGGGTGATGCTGGACGTGTGTCCTGAGATCACCCCACGTCATTTAGATTTTAGTTCAACGCACACGCAGCCGAATCGGCAGCGTGCCCACCAAAGGCCTAATAAGGCCATTAAAAAAAGTAATTTAAATGATCAATGGATCTGCCCGTTCAACCTTAAGGTTGGCGGGCAGGCTGGGAGCCCTGGCGGGCTTCTGAAAAAACATGAAACCTCATCCACGGGCGGGATAAGGATTCATGAGGGTATTAAAATTTGTACAAAACGTTTAACTAAAAGAAATTGATACGTCCCAGCTCATATGACAGTGTCACATGAGAGGAATTTTTTTTCTGCCTTTAATGAAAGTTTGAATCTGGAGCCGATCTCCCTGAGGCAGCACTTTGCCTCGGGGAGATCTGTGTGCTCTTCCGTGTGCGTGCTCATGTACGAAAGAGTGCACTCCCGGCTCTGGGAATCCCCCCCCCGCACCCCCCCCGGCCCGCACAGGGAGCGCATGGCGCTTCCGGGCAGACGTTAAGCTGGGCGGGATCAGGAGCCTACCCGCTCCTGCTCAAAACCCCCCCGACGATGGGGAAGATGCTGGCCCATAGCTGGGAAAATACACCCGAAATATAATCAACGATGGAGCATCCACAACCCTCCAGTGTAGAGAATTTAAAAGATTCACAACCCTTAAGTGAAGAAATTTTTCCCCATCTCAGTCCTAAATGATCAGCCCCTTATCCTGAGACTGTGTCCCTGTGTTTTAGATTCCCTGACCAACAGAGAAAATCTCTCTGCCTCTGCCCTACTAAGCCCCGTTAGAATTTTTCAATGAGATCACCTCTCATTTCTCTAAACTCCTGAGAATATAGGCCCAATTTACTCAGCCTCTCATCATAGGACAGCCCCCTGATCACAGGGACCAATATAGTGAACTTTCACTTCCAATGCAAGTATATCCTTTCTTCAATGTGAAGACCAAAGCTGCACACAGTACTCCAGATGTGGTCTCACTAAAACCCTGTACAACTGTAGCAAGACTTCTTTATTCTTGTGTTCCAATACCCTTGCAATAAAGACCAACACGTCATTTGCCTTTTCTTAATTCTTTCATAGACGTGAGCGTTGCTGGCTGGGCCAGCATTTATTGCCCATCCCTAATTGCCCTTGGGAAATGGGTGATGAGCTGCCTTCTTGAATCGCTGCAGTCCATGTGGTGTAGGTACACCCACCGTGCTGTTAGGGAAGGAGATTGACAGCATTTTGGACCAGCGACAGTAAAGGAGCAGCGATATATTTCCAATTCAGGATGGTGTGTGGCTTGGAGGGGAACTTCCAGGTGGGGGTGTTCCCATGCATCTGCTGCCCTTGTCCTTCTAGATGGTAGAGGTCACAGATTTGGAAGGTGCTGTTGAAGGAACTTGTTGAGTTGCTAGTTTGTGTTCCAATTCTTGTCTTTAAGAGCAGTTATATCAAGCTTCATTTGTGGTTTGACTCTGTACCAAAGTGCCTTAGATTTTATCTTCAAAGACACAATACCCCTGACAAGCCAATAACCAGACCAGCATTCTGCACACCTAAGGGAACGGGTAGAGCCCATATCCTTAATCTCTCCGTCATATAATAATGGAACCCAATATGTGCCAGTCTTTGCATCTGGGTGTATCCATGTTGTTTTCAGTTTGTCTGCTTGCTGGAAGATTGTGTTTGGGATGGTTCAATCAAACTTGCTGCACTTAGGGAGACTGGCCGCAAAGTTTGCTCTGCCAATACCATGGTGGTCCTAGTACTCCTCTCCAGGAATCAAATGCTGGGCAGGTACAACATTGAAATAGCCACCCTAAGCAAAACAGGGCTTGCTGAAGAGTCTCAACTTGAAGAGATTGGCGTGGGGTACACATTCTACCCAATTGGCAAGTCCAAGGACCGGCCTCAACAGTCAGGCGTGGGCTTTGCCATTCAGTCTGAACTGGCACACAAGCTTGACTTCCCACAGGATCAGCGATAAACTTGTGGTCCTTCATTTAAGTCTTGCCAGTAGCCAGCATATGCCTATCCTCCAACAGTGACACATACAGACAAGGTCAAAGGAACATTCTATGATGACCTCAGCAAGAAAATTAGAGGAGTATTGCACCAGGACAAACTCATTATTCTTGGTGATTTCAATGCCTGAATGGGCACAGACTGATACCATCTAGCTTCAGGTAGAAACAACCAGTTGGACAAAAGGATCACAGGGATGCAAAACTTGTCGACTACCAAGGCACTAATTAATTTGTAATATATTATATCTTGTGATCAGATCATCACCAATGAAACAATTTGATTGGCCTGCATTTGAGTCAGCCTTGGGTCCCATTTCATGGAAATGTCTCTATGTAAACAAGCTTGGAATGGATTTGAGGTTGAGAACTCTGGAGTTCAGTTGATGAAGCTCCCCATGAGGAGGCTGACAGATTACATCAATATTTATTGACTGTACATTTAGATTCTGTAGAATCTGTTCATTCCAACAAAGCTCCCATCAATGGGAAGATTCTAAATGCTACTGTTTTAGTTGAAAGTAAGGAGTTTGGTTGGTGAGTGGAGTGTATTGTAACCAGGATTATGCTCCTTACCATAAACTATGACGTGGGGTAAAAAATTGTAAAGATGCTAGTTTTGAGATGACTTTTGACTCCTGAAGCATTACCCAGATCAGAGCATGCTATAATATAAAATATCTGTAAACTCCACCCACATTCTTTATCTTGCATTTCTACTGCTGTTAAAAAGGTTACCACACTCTGTGTTCTCTGTACCAGGATCGCATTGTGGACAAGGCAGATTTTTTAAACTGCTAAGGCACCATAAGAGCATATTGTGGGAGGATTGTTTGTAATTAGTCATGATCTCATTGAATCAGGCTCAAGGGGCTAAATGTCTGCCTCCTGTTCCTATTTTCCAAATCATCCTTTGTTTTTCTTTTAGGTTTACATTTTAAAACTTTTTTTCAAACAGTTTTTCATGAGCTACC
Organism: Cetorhinus maximus; assembly: GCF_964194155.1. NCBI lineage: Eukaryota > Metazoa > Chordata > Chondrichthyes > Lamniformes > Cetorhinidae > Cetorhinus > Cetorhinus maximus. The sequence goes on along the minus strand of NC_135899.1, from coordinate 93,950,761 downwards.
ACAAGATGGCACTCTGAACTAAATTGCTACCACATTCCTTCAATTTTCAACCTTTACCAAACAATTACTGATTTAGAAACAAATTGCACTTAATAAACTTTAACCGTTTGTTTATTTCTGATTAAACATTTCTCAAATGTATAGCCAAATAGATAAGATAAACTGTGGGGGGACCCCTCACATCAACATATCAATTGGAAAAACCCACCAGCAAACATTCAGCCCCTCGAGCCTGCTCCGCCATTTAATATCTTGGCTGATCTAATAGTAACCTGAAATCTGCATCCCACCTACCCCTGATAACCTATCACCTCCTTGTTTACCAAGAATCTAACCACCTCTGCCTTAAAAAATATTCAAAGATTCTGCTTCCACCACCTTTTCAGGAAGAAAGTTCCAAAGTCTCTCAACTCATCTGTTTAAATGTGCAACCCCTTATTTTTAAACAGTGACCCCTACTACTGGAGTCTCCCACAAGAGAAAACATCCTCTCCACATCCACTCTGTCAAAGACCCCTCAGGATGTTTTATGTTTCAATCAAGTTGCCTCTTACTCTTCTAATCTCCAGTGGATACAAGCCTAGTCCATCCAACCTTTCCTCATAAGACATCCCACCCATTCCAGGTATTAGTCTGGAAAACCTTCCAAGCTGCTTCCAACGCATTTACATCCTTCCTTAAATAAGGTGACCAATACTGTACACAGTACTCCAAATGTGGTCTCACTAGTGCCCTGTACAACTGAAGCATAACCTACCTACTTTTGTATTCAGTTCCCCTTGCAATAAATGATATTCTGTTTGCTTTCCTAATTACATGCTATACCTGCATACTCGCCTTTAGTGACTCATGCACTAGGTCACCCAAACCCCTCTGCCCTTCAGAGCTCTGCAATCCCTTGCCATTTAGATAATAAGCTTCTCTTTTATTCTTCCTGCCAAAATGGGCAATTTCACATTTTCCTACATTGTACTCCATTTCTCAGATCTTTGCCCACTCACTTAACCTATCTTTATCTTTTTGTAGCCTCCTTATGTCCTCTTCACAGCCTACTTCCTTACCGATATTTGTGTCATCAGCAAATTTGGCAACCATCCCATTCTCTCTTATTGGAGACGGTCATTGCCTGACACTTGTGTGGTGTGAATGTTACTTGCCACTTGTCAGCCCTAGCCTGGATATTGTCCAGGTCTTGCTCCATTTGGACATGGACTGCTTCAATATCCTGGAGAGTCATAAATGGTGCTGAACATTGTGCAATTATCAATGGACATCTCCACTTCTGACCTTATGATGGAAGGAAGGTCATTGATGAAGCAGCTGAAGATGGTTGGGCCTAGGACACTACGCTGAGAAACTCCTGTAGTGATGTCCTGGAGCTGAGATGACTGATTTCCAACAACCACAACCATCTTCCTTTGTACTAGATATGACTCCAATCAGTGGAGAGTTTTCTCCATGATTTCCATTGATTCCAGTTTTGCTGGGGCTCCTAGATGTCAAGGGCAGTCACTCTCACCTCACCTCAGGAGTTCAGCTCTTTCGCCCATGTTTGAACCAAGGCTGTAATGAGGTCAGACGCTGAGTGGCCCTGGCAGAGCCCAAACTGGGCATCAGTGAGCAGGTTATTGCTAAGCAAGTGCTGTTTAATAACATTGTTGATGACCCCTTCCATTATTTTACCGATGATCAAGAGTAGACTTATTGGGCGGTAATTGGCCGGGATGGATTTGTCCTGCTTTATGTATATAGGACATACCTGGGCAATTTTCCACATAGCCGGGTAGATGCCAGCGTTGTAGCTGTACTGGAACAGCTTGGCTAGAGGCACAGCGAGTTCTGGAGCACAAGTCTTCAGTATTATTGCAGGAATATTGTCAGGGCCCCATAGCCTTTGCAGTATCCAGTGTCTTCAGCCATTTCTTGACATCACGTGGAGGGAATCAAATTGGCTGAAGACTGGCATCTGTGGTGCTGGGGACCTCCGGAGCAGGTCAAAAATTGATGTCCAATTTTATAATGGCTCATTGAAATGATTTGTTATGTTTATTGTATCATTTCATCATAGAATTATACAAGACAGAAGGATATCTTGTCTGAAAGAACCTATCCAATTAGTCCCAAACCAGCTGCTCTTTCCCAATAGCCCTGCAAAGCTCTTCTTCTCCCCAATTGAGAGACAGAGAGTAATGTATCCAAGTTTGCTGTAGGTACAACGCTAGGTGGGATTGCAAGCTGTAAGGAGGACATAAAGAGGCCGCAAAGAGATGGAGACAGGTTATATGTGTGGGAAACAAGATGGGAGTGTGAGTTTATTCAGTTCAATATTTCAATTCAATACACTTTATTGTCCTTACAGAAATTTGCTGCAGTTATGCTTATAAACAGCAAAAATAAATATATAATTACGCAACAATATGTGTAGCTACAGTGCAGCACCAACATCAGAACCAAAGAGAATAAAAATAGATAAAGATGGAAAATAAGAGTCTTAGGTACATCCAATAACTATGTCTAAGTTGTTCTAACTCTGTCCTCCAAACCGTCTTCTGTACCAGGCATCAATGGTATACTGAAGGGAATGGAGATGAAGTAAATAAAGAGTTTAAGGAAGCTGTCTGATCTCAGGTAGTCACAGTCCATCGGCAGACACTTGGCCATATTTAATATCCTGCTATCTCTCAGCTACCAAAAAGCTCCAGGCCAAGTAGGCCGCCACTTTTGCTGGTCCAACCTGCTCCCATACAGAAGGATTCCAGCCCAACCCCCAGCTAAACAGCAAGGCTCCAATGCAGTGACTCTCATCTCCCAGGCCGCTCACTCTCAGATCTGGTGCTAACTGTAGAACCGACCTGGGGAAAAGTCTTCAGTATTATTGCCAGATGGCTGAGACTTTTTGCACCCGAATTGCAGTTGAGGCGGCCAAGCCAAACTGGGCCACTCCAGCATGACTGACTACTGTATCTGGGTGCCATCTCCTCGTCTCTACACAGCCTTCTTTCAAACCACTGCCAACTTGTTGATTTGAGGTAAGGATTCACTTTGGTCGTAAGAACAGAAAAGCAGAATATTTTTTAAAAGGTATGAAACTTTTAAATGTTGACATTCGAAGGGACTTGGATGTATTCATATAGAGAACACAAAAAATTAGCATGCAGATACAAGCGATTAGAAAAGCAAATGGCATGTTGGCCTTTATTGCAAGTTGATTGGAGCTTAAGAATAAAGGAATCCTGCTACAATTGTACGGGGCTTAGGTGAGACCACACCTGGAATACTGTGTGCAGTTTTGGTCTCCATATTTAAGAAAGGAGGAGGTCTTGTAGCGCAGTGGATAGAGTCCCTGCCTCTGAGTCAGAAGTTCTGTGTTCAACTCCCACTCCAGGGGCAGAATCTTCTGGCTGATGTGTGGGTGGCAGAGTTCGCACGTCAACGCTTAAAATGTCGCGTGAGCATCCCGATGTCAGCGCGCAGCATCGCGATATTTCGGTCGGCGGGCGCGCTCAGCAGTAGGACGCGCACCCGCCATTAATTAAAGGCCTCGTTAAGGCCCTTCGCTTGCCAATCGGCGATGATTTTGAGGGGCCCGTGCGAACTTCGGCTCGGCGCACGGGCCCAACGGGCAGGCGGGTAGGTGATTTTTCTTTTTAAAAACCTCATCCAGTGGCGGGATGAGGTTTGATCGCGGGTTTAAAAACGTTTAATAACGTTTTTGCTTATTTCATTAACATGTCCCATCTTGTGTGACATTTTCACATGAGGGGGACATGTTAATGAATTTTTTATTGTTCTGTTTTTTATATTTGCCAGCCTTTCAGTGATCTCCCTGAAGCAGCACTTAGCCTCAGGGAGATGTGTACCCGCCGATGAGCCAGTGGGGCCCACCCACCCACCAAGGGCAAAATTCTGCCCCAGGACTTGATGGGCAAGGAACGTTTATTCATAACGCAGCCAACCTAGTTGATTAGCAACTCATAAATCCTTCCAACACATGTCAATATCAGGCAGTAGGAGTGGGAGAGATTCATATCTTAGGAAGAAAGTCAGAGCCTCTACCATCACTATCCACAGCTCCAGGCTACAACATGCATGGAAAAGAGTATTTTCCCACAGCAACTCAGAGTCCACTGGGGCCGGTTGGCTCAGTTGGCTGGATGGCTGGTGTGGATCAGGTTGGTGCCAACAGCATGGTGTTCGATTTCCACTCCAGCTGGAGAGGATTTGGGGCCTGCCTCCTTGCCCTACCCTGGTGGAGGTCATGGCACAGTGGATCAGACCTGCTTTCAGGCAGAGAATTGAAAAGATTCCAGGCAGGATATACCTGTATTGGAGGCGGTACAGTGAAGGTTCACTAGATTGGACCCTGGGATGAGAGGGTTTTCCCATGATGAGATGCTGGGTAAATTAGGCTCTATATTCTCTGGAGCTTAGAAGAATGAGAGATGATCTCATTGCAACATTCAAGATTATGAAGAGAATTTACAGAGTAGACACAGAGGCTTGTTTCTTCTGACTAAGGAATCTAGAACACTGAGCACAGTCTCGGAATAAGGGGCCGATCATTTAGAACAGACGTGAGGGGAAATTTCTTCATCCAAAGAGTTGTGAATGTTTGGAATTCTCTATTCCAGAAGATTTAGGATGTGCCATCAAAAAATACATTTAAGGCTATGATAGACAGATGTTTGGTCTCTCAGAGAATCAGTGGATATGGGGAGCGGGTGGGAAAATGCAGTTAATGTCCAAGATCAGCCATGATCGTATTGAATGGTGGCACAGGCTGGATGGGCCACACGGTCTACTCCTGGTCCTATCTCTTGTGTAAGATATTTTGCAAGAAGCAAGACTTATATTGTTCCCTATCTAGTGCAATGCAATGGATTCTGGCAATGTATGAAGTCTGGATGATATAGGAAACTGCAGGTTATACAAGTAATGTACTGTGCTGAGCTACTGATCTGCCTATGCATATCGCATGTTTGTGCATTAGGGTAAAAAGCTGATAGTCTACACTGTATGTTCATCTTAAGACCTTTACCAGAATAATAACGTTGCAACAGACGGCAGTGTTTTGTGGCTTCCGGCATGGTGTCAGCATGCTTTCCCACACTGACTGATTTCCTGTTCATTGTCTTACACGTACATCTGTCACTGAGTACTACATTAAAACAATGAACTCTGACAATGAATCACTGAAGACTGAGGATAAAAGATGAAGTCCTCTAAGTGTTTGGGGATAAAATTCTGCAAAATACTATTTTTAGGACTCAGCCTAACATTTGTGTAAAATCTCTGCATGTTTCTGTAACAAAGTTGTCAACTTAATGTATTTTAGATGGGTTAATGACAGGTTTCAAATACTGCATGTAGTAGCGCAAGAGATAATGCAGCAGAGTTTCAATTCCTAATGGTTCGCAACTGGAAAATAGAATGGAAATTTTTTTTTGCTTATTCACGGGATGTGGGTGTCACTGGCTGGGTCAGCATTTATTGCCCATCCCTAATTGCCCTTGAGAACTGAGTGGCTCGCTAGGCCCATTTCAGAGTCAACTACATTGCTGTGGGCCTGGAGTCATGTGTAGGCCAGACCAGGTAAGGATGGCAGGTTTCCTTCCCTAAAGGGCAATAGTGAATCAGATGGGTTTTTACAGCAATGATCATCATTAGACTTTTAATTCCAGATTTTCTTTTATTGAATTCAAATTTCAGCATCTGATGTGGTGGGATTCGAACCCAGGTCCCCAAAGCATTGCCCTGGGTCTCTGGATTACTCTCCAGTGGCAATACCACTACACCACTGCCTCCCCTGACTTAGCATGGCTATGGGTTAAAAATAATAATTCAAAATTATTCAGCTATCATTTCCTTAGTTTAGTTGATATGTTGATGCTAAATTGAAAATGACAGCTGCAAACACTGGGAAAAAAAAATCACCTTTGGGATTTTCCAATTTCCCACAGTCTTACTATTAATGGAAAATGCCATGACAGTGTTTAACTGAGTTTTATAACATTCAACACTTTGTCTTTTTGATAGATGTCATTATGGAAAAACAAATGTGATGGCCATGTAAACTGCCTTAAACTCACTGGGTGGAATCTTAGCGAGGCAACAGCTAGAGAACCAGCAAGAGCACCACATCGCATCTTTTAGAGAAGACCCACTGCATCTTGTGCCAGTCAGGCACTTGGCAGGCCAGCGGCGAGCTGCCCCCCCTGGGATCAAGGACCCATGGGGGTGGAAATCCTGCTCGCCAAGATCTGCCAGCCAATCAGAAGTCTTTTACTCAGCAGTGCCACCAGTGTGGTGGTGGTTGTGTCAGTACTATACCCACCGAAGGCCCTCAGACCAAGGAGGGACCCAGACACCGATGGGTGATGGCAGGAAGGGGGTTGCGTGAGGGGTAGGGGAAAGGGGGTCGGCAGCAAGGACAGGGGGATGGCTTTCAGCAGACCCCCCCTTCCCAATGCTTGATCAGACACTAAGTGCCTTTGAATGAGAGAGACCCCTCCCCACCAAACCTCCAGAGGCCCACAAGCAAACATGCCAGGGTTTGCTCGTCATGCTCTCTGCATGGTGAGCTCCCCCACCCACTGCTAGGTCAATACCAGCAGCGGTGGTGGAATGAGGCCCCTAAGTGGGCATTAATTGGCAGCAGGTCAGAAAGGCCATCCACAGGACTTCAAGCCCCTGACTTAATCTTAAGGCAGGGAGTGGCAGGGTCATCACCTGTCACCCTCCCACCCAATAAAATGACCCCTGCCACCAAACTCATCATGGGGGAGGGCACAAGATTCCATCTACTGACTTCCAATGAGTCATTTTCTTGTGAAAAATACCCTGCTTGTTTGTCCAAAGTTCTGCTTTGTTCAACACCTTGCAATCTCTGGCACACTGCCTCTTGTAATAAAATCACTGGTTCAATGTTCTGACAGTCACAATGCTCCAGATATCACCATTATTTTTGAAATTGTAAATTGAGAAGTTATCCCGACAGTAGCTGATGGTATAGGCTAGCGTCTTGCTTGGTTTTTAAAGCATTTCTTAGGTCCCCTTATGTCTCGTGATTGCTGATCAAGGATCTGCTCCCTGATCAGCCACCAGGAGGTGCACAAGAGATACTCAGACAAATCTGCCTGAACATTTGGGTTGCTTTTACCTAAAAAAAAAGCTGATGCAAAGCAGGTGCAACTGACTGAAATGAGATGGAGGAGTGTCACATTGGTTCTTTATTTTAGGCCCAATTAATGGCACTTGTTGTTATTTATGTGTAAATGGTAGAGCAAATTCAGGCGAGGGCAGTAAATTAAGAAAATAGGAACATAATATATAGGAGCAGGAGTAGACGATTCGGCCCCTCAAGTTGACTCCTCTGTTCAACGTGTTCTGGCTGATCTCCAGCTTCAACTCCATTTTCCCTCCACTCCCTGTATCCTTTGATTCCCTGAGACACCAAAAACCTGTCTCTGTTTTAAATATATTTAACAATGGAACGTCCACAACCCTCTCGCATAGCAAATTCCAAAGATTCACAACCCTTTGAGCAAAGTAATTTCTCCACATCTCAGTCCTAAATAGCCAACCCCTTACCCTGAGACTGTACCTGTGTTCTACAGACCCCAACCAGGGGAAACAATCTCTCAATATCTACCCTATTAAGCCCCTTCAGAATCTTGTAGGTTTCAATGAGATCACCTCTCATTCTTCTAAACTCCAGAGAATATAGACCCAATTTACTCAGCCTCTCATCATAGGACAACCCTCTCATCCCAGGGACCAATATAGTGAACCATGTCCAATGGAGGTAGACTCTTCCTTAAATATGGTCAACATACGAACAAACAGATAAGGAGCAAGGATAGGCTACTTGGCTTCTCAAGCCTGCTCTGCCATTCAATAAGATCATGGCTGATCTGATTGTGACCTCCTGCCTATCCCAGAAACCTTTTCACCCCCTTATTAATCAAGAATCTATCTAGCTCTGCCTTAAACATATTATAAGACTCTGCTTCCACTGTCTTTTGAGGAAGAGAATTCCAAAGACACTTAACCCTCAGAAAAAAATTTCTCCTCATCTGTCTTAAATAAGTGACCCCTTATTTTTAAATAGTTCTAGATTCCCCCACAAGAGGAAACATCCTCTCCACATCCACCCTGTCAAGACCCCTCAGGATCTTAAAGGTTTCAATAAAGTTGCCTCTTACTCTTCTAAATTCCAGTGGATACAAATCTAGCTTGTTCAACCTTTCCTCATAAGACAACCCACCCATTCCAGGTATTAGTTTAGTAAACCTTCTCTAAGCTGCTTCCAACACATTTATATACTTCCTTAAACAAGGAGACCAATACTGTACACAGTACCCCAAATGTGGTCTCACTAGTGCCCTGTATACTGAGGCATAACCTCCCTACTTTTGTATCCAATCCCCCAGAAATAAACAATAACATTCTATTAACTTTCCTAATTACTTACTGTACCTGCATACTAGCTTTTTGTGATTCATGCACTAGGACAGCCAGATCCCTCTGAATCTCAGAACTCTGCAATATTTAAATAATGCTTTTTTCATTCTTCCTGCCAAAATGGACTATTTCACATTTGCCCACATTTTACTCCATCTGCCAGATCTTTTTCCATTCACTTAACCTATGTCCCTTTATAGCCTCCTTATGTCCCCTTCAAAACATATTTTCCTACCTGCTTTGTGTCATCAGCTAATTTAACAACCATACCTTTGGTCCCTTCACCCAAATCATTTATATAAATTGTAAAACGTTGAGGACCCAGCACTGATCCCTGTGGCACACCACTTGTTACATCCTGCAGCCAGAAAAAGACTCATTTATGCCTACTGTTTCCTGTTAGCTAGCCAATCTTCCATCCTGCCAATGTCACCCCCTACACCATGAATTTTTATTTTCCACAGTAACATTTGATGTGACACCTTATCAAATGCTGTCACCAAAATCCTGTATAATTGTAGCAAGGCTTCTTTATTCTTGTGCTCTAACCCCTTGTAATAAAGGCCAACATGTCACTTGTCTTGCCAATTGCTTGCTGTACCTGTATGCTAACTTTCTGCATTTTTTGGAGGGGAATACCCGAGTCTCTCTGAACATAAATATTTACAAGTTTCACACGCTTTAAAATGACCAAAGTAAATAACCTACACATCCCCACACTATATTCCATCTGGCACATTGTTGCCCACTTACTTAGCCTGTTTATATCTCTTTGCAACCTCCTTTGTGTACCCCTTTCTTCTTACTTTCCCAGTTAGTTTGTATCATCAGCAAACTTAGACATATTACTCTCTATCTCTTCATCTAGGTCATTAATGTAAATTCGAAGTAGCTGAAGCCCTGGCACTGATTTCTTGAGGCTCCACTTCACTGCCTGCCAACTTGAAAATGCCCCATTTATACCCACTCTTTGCCTCCTGTTCATTAACCAATCCTCTATCAATGCTAAGACATTACTAACTCCATGAGTCCTTATCTTGCTTATTAACCTGTTTGGTGGCACCTTATTGAAAGCCTTTTCAAAATTAAGGTACACCACATCTAGTGGTTCCCCTTTCCCTACTAGTTACATCCTCAAAAAAACTCCTAATGAATTTGTCATACAGGATTCCTCTTTTGTAAAATCATGTTGGCTTGTTCTAATCATACTATATATATCTAAGTGCATTGTTAAGTCTTTGTGAATAATAGATTCCAACACTTTCCCACTGGCTGATGTCTGGCTAACTGGCTTGTAGCTCCCTGTTTTCTCTCTTTCTCCTTTCTTAAATAGTGGTGTTATATTTGCTAACTTCTAATTTGAAGGGACCATTTGTGAATCTAAGGAGTTTTGGAAAAAATAGCCAGAGCAACCACTATTTCTGCAGCTATCTCTTTTAGAATCCTAGGATGTAGGCTTTCAGGTCCCAGGGAATTGTCAGGTAAGGAGCAGCTGAATGGTTAAATGTGAATATCTAGAAGTTATCCTGGTTGCCTCTCTCCTTCATTAACTTTGTGAAAACAGCCTCTCGTCCTTAGCATCCGCATTCATTTTATTTCAGAATGTGCTGTATTTTCCCATTAAACTCACCACAGAAAGTTAAGTCTTCTCATTACAGACACAAAAATCTTTAAATGATGTGATTAATTGTAAATAACTGCTAATCAAGAGAAATGAAAACACCATATTGTAATGATGACCTTCTGCAGTTTCTGTAGAGTGGCAGGAGTTTTAATCTGCAGCTATAAAAACTCCATTTAACATGAGAACGCTCAATGCAAACTCTGGCTGCCAAAATGACTGACATCCCCCAACACTGACAACCTTCACCACGATGGCCACAAAATATACCAAAGGAGCATCAGAAAATCACCCAAAGTTTTTCAGATAATGTCATCACTCTTCCTGAGTAAGAGTTCCAAATTATTATTTGTTTTCTCCATTTCTATAGGTTTACGATGAGGAGGATAGTAACAGATTTCAGGAGGCCATCGACAGGCTGGTAAAATGAGCAGACATGTGGCACATGAAAGTTAATGCAGGGTAGTGTGAAGTGATATTAAAAATGCATGAAGAATGAGGAGAGGCAGTTTAATCTAAATGATATGGTTTTAATGGGGGTGCAGGAACAGGGAGATTTGGGGCAGTACACAAATCTTTGTAGGTGGTAGAACAAGTTGAGCAGGCTTTTCAAAAAGGATATAGGGTTTGTGGCTTTATTAGAAAGGGCACAGAATACAAAAGCAAGGAAGGTAATACTAAATGGTGCTTAAATCTGGGCACCATACTTTAGGAAGGATGTCAAGGCCTTAGAGGGTACAGAGGAGATTTACTAGAATGGTACCAGGAATGAGATACTTCAGTTACATCGAGGGATTGCTCTCCTGAGAGCAGAGAAGGCCAAGGGGAAATTTGATAGAGGTGTTCAAAAGCATGGAAGCTTTTTTCTGATGGAGTAAATAAGAGAATTGTTTCCAGTGTTGGAACCAGAAGATACGGAATGAAGGGTGATTGGGAAAAGAACACAAAGCAACTTGAGGAAACATTGTTTAATGCAGCGAGTTGCTTTGATCTGGAACGCACTGCCTGAAAGTGCAGTGGAAGCAGATTCAATTGTAACTTTCAAAAGGGAATTGGATAACATGAAAGGAAAACATTTATTGGGCTATGGGGAAAGGGCAGGGAAGTGGAACTAATTAAATAGCTGTCCCAAAGAGCTGGCAAAGGCATGATGGGCAGAATGATCTCCTGTGCTGCATCATTCTATAATTCTATGATTATTTTCCTCCCTCGGAAAACACCAGGAGGCTTCTACCTAAATGAACTCACTCCTCTTATTTCCCCCTGGATCATTGCTCAGTACAGTTACTAACACAATCCCTCAGCCTCATTTTCCTGACCTCCTATGTTTCAAGCCTACTATATACAGCATGTGGCCATTCTAAGGCTTTAACCATGGCTCTGATGGTTATCAGTTGATTAGACCTTCTGTGTGTTTCCAAACAACTTAAGCATTTTGTCCTTCAAATACTTTTATAATTTGCACAAAATTAGGTAGATATTCCATTTTCAGCACCGTCTTCCTCAATTTAAATGAAGTGTCACAACTGCAAAGACACAAATTAAATGAGAAGTGTCCATGAGGTGATGTCTTACCCTCTCTTGCTGTGTATTCATTGTCTTCAATAAGACGCGCAAGGCCGAAGTCAGCGATCTTGCAGCAGAGATCATCAGAAACCAGGATATTTGCTGCACGCAGATCTCGATGGATATAGTTTTTCCTCTCGATAAAGGCCATTCCCTCGGCAATCTGTGGAAGAATGTTGTAATTCAGATGGGCACCTGATTGCTACTGTGGCACATTAAAATGACAATGCTGATTTTGTTCCTCAGTAGAAATTTAATCCTCAAGTAAAATGCGTCTAAAAGGTGGGCAGTTTTCAAATTGGCTGCAGAGGTTATGAACTTTGATGAAAGGTAAAGTAATTTTTAGGCTGGACACATTTTTTTGTTGACCATGTGTTTAAATATATCAAGATGCTTGCTCTGAGTCTTCATTTTAAGTAGCCTCTCCCTTGTTTATTCTGCGCTTGCGATGTCATGCATGCAATTTCAGCCACCTACGCTCAACCTTTGACCCCATTTTCTCCAGCTTCTGATTCCTCCTCCCATCTATATCCAACTGAACAATGGCCAACACTGACATTTCCCCCAAAACCCATCAAGAGCCAAACTAGTGCAATATTCCTCTTATTATGGATGAGATTAGGGGAGATGGTGGTGTAGTGGTAATGACACTGGTCTAGTAATCGAGAAGCCCAGGCTAATGCTCTGGGGACATGGGTTCAAATCCTACCACAACAGCTTGTGGAATTTAAATTCAATTAATGAAAGCTAAGTAATGGTGACCATGAAACTATCGGCAACTGTTGTTAAAAACCCATCTGGTTCACCAATGCCCTTTAGGGATGGAAATTTGCTATCCTTATCTGCTCTGGCCTACAGGTGACTCCAAAACCATGGTACTGTGCACTGTGGTTGACTCTTAATTGCCCTCTGAATGGCTGAGCAAGCCATTCAGTTCAAGGCTGATTTGGGATGGGCAACAAATGCTGGCCTGGCCAGCAATGCCCATATCCAATGAAAGAATAAATTTAAAAAATGTATTCAGAGCCTATTACAATCTCTGAAGATTATTGCTGGGATTTTCCAATACTGTGGGATTGAAAATTCCTGCTTGAAGTCAAATGGACCTTTGGCTGGTCCAGAAAATCCTGGCTTATGTCTTAACTATCCTCAAAAAATCTAAACAAATACCACTATTCCTGCAAATGTTTAAATTGTGTTAATAACACAACCATCAGGACTGATTTACTCTAATGTGTAAAGAGTTCATGCAGTGACCCATTTTATTGCTGTGGTTTGATGCCATCTAACATACTTGTTCATTCAGAATATATTTCATATTCTACTTATACAACATACCAGCAGAATCTAGTGGTTGATAATTGGTAATGCAGAACTTCTTCAAATGCTCTGCGACCTACTGTAATGCATTTTTCTGTTTGGCATACTGGAATTGATATTTTAAGAAAAATATTCTCAGGCTGTGGGTGTCACTAGCATTTTATTGCCCATTCCTAATTGTACTGAATCCGAGTGACTTGCTAGATCACTTCAGTGAGGAACAAAGAAATGGCTGACCAACTAAATACATACTTTGGTTCTGCCTTCACAAAGGAGGACACTAATAACATGCCAGAATTGTTGGGAAACACAGGGTTTAGTGAGAGGGAGGAACTGAAAGAAATCAGTATTAGTAGGGAAATGGTGTTGGAGAAATTGATGGGATTCAAGGCTGATAAATCTCCAGGGCCTGATAATCTACATCCCAGAGTACTTAAGGAAGTAGCCCGAGAAATAGTGGATGCATTGGTGGTCATCTTCCGAGATTCTATAGACTCTGGAACAGTTCCTACAGATTGGAGGGTAGCTAATGTAACCCTATTATTTAAAAAAGGAGGCAGAGAGAAAACAGGGAATTATAGACCAGTCAGCCTGATGTCGGTAGTGGGGAAAATTCTCGAGTCCATTATAAAAGATTTATAGCTGAGCACGTGGAAAACAGTGGCAGAATTGGACAGAGTCAGCATGGATTTATGAAAGGGAAATCATGCTTGACAAATCTACTGGAATTTTTCAAGGATGTAACTAGTAGAATTGATGAGGAGGAGCCAGTGGATGTGGTTTATTTGGACTTTCAGAAGGCTTTAGACAAAGTTCCACATAAGAGATTGGGGTGTAAAATTAAAGCACATGGGATTGGGGGTAGTGTATTGAGATGGATAGAAAATTGGTTGGCAGACAGGAAACAAAGAGTAGGAATAAACAGGTCTTTTTCCAAATGGCAGGCAGTGACTAGTGGGGTACTGCAGGGATCGGTGCTGGGACCCCAGTTATTCACAATATATATTAATTATTTAGATGAGGAAATTAAATGTAATATCTCCAAATTTGCAGATGACACAAAGCTGGGTGGGAGGGTGAGCTGTGAGGAGGATGCAGAGATGCTTCAGTGTGATTTGGACAGGCTGAGTGAGTGGGCAAATGCATGGCAGATGCAGTATAATGTGGATAAATGTGAGGTTATCCATTTTGGTAGCAAAAACAGGATTATTATCTGAATGGCTATAAATTGAGAGAGGGAAAGTGCAATGAGACCTGGGTGTTCTTGTACACCAATCGCTGAAGGTAAGCATGCAGGTGCAGCAGGTGGTAAAGAAGGCAAATGGTATGTTGGCCTTCATAGCCAGAGGATTCGAGTACAGGAACAGGATGTCTTGCTGTAATTGTACAGGGCCTTGGTGAGACCACACCTGGAATATTGTGTGCAGTTTTGGTTTCCTTATCTGAGGAAGGATGTAGTTGCTATAGAGGAAGTGCAGCGAAGGTTTACCAGACTGATTCCTGGGATGGCGGGACTGACATATGAGGAGAGATTGAGTCAATTAGGATTATATTAGCTGGAGTTCAGAAGAATGAGGGGGGATCTCATAGAAACCTATAAAATTCTAACAGGACTAGACAGGGTAGATGCAGGAAGGATGTTCCCGATGGTGGGGGAGTGCAGAACCAGGGGTCACAGTCTGAGGATATGGGGTAGACCATTTAGGACTGAGATGAGGAGAAATTTCTTCACCCAGAGAGTGGTGAGCCTGTGGAATTCGTTACCACAGAAAGTAATTGAGACCAAAACATTGTATGCTTTCAAGAAGGAGTTAGATATAGCTCTTGAGGCGAAAGGGATCAAAGGATATGGGGAGAAAGTGGGAACAGGCTATTGAGTTGGATGATCAGCCATGATCATAATGAATGGCGGAGCAGGCTTGAAGGACCGAATGGCCTACTCCTGCTTCTAGTTTCTATGTTGTCAGTATGACATGAGTCATATATGGGCTGGACAAGGTAAGCATGGCAGGTTTCTTTCCCTAAAAAAGACATCAATTATCAGTTATGCTTTTACGACAATCCAACAGCTTTACTGGTATTGGCTCTCTTTCCAGATTTTTTTAGACTGAATTCAAAATTACAAACCATGATGGGATGTTCTGACAGGGTCCATGTTCTCTAGATTATCAGAGCAGGTCTCTGGGTTCACATGGTAATAAAAGGTACCTGAATCTGTATCTGTAGTGCTGTAACCTGCTAGGCTACAGACCAGGTGCTGGAAGGTGGGATTAAAATGAACGGCCAGTTTCTTTTTACTCTTTTTGGACGGCACAGACATGTTGGGCTCTTTCTACATCGTAACTTTTCTATGGTCTGTAGTACAGTCAAGTACCACAACAACAATACTGCCACAGCCTTAACTGAGCACCAACTACTTAGAAAATAAACTTGTAGTCGAGGACTGCTTTATTGTGCTGTAAAATATTTGGAGGAGTTAAAATGCAGTTTGGATCTTACGAAGGATTGTTTATCATGCTGACAGGTGTCAATGTCATCTTGAGTTTTTAACAAAGCTAAAGTTTGTGTGTCTGCAGGAAATCTGACAAACCCACAGAGGTATTTCATGCTCCAACAGCATTTTCTGTGCTATCAGCTGGATCTAAATCTTGTTAAACATACAACTTTATTTAAGCATTGAAAATTCCAGGAACACACATCGTTACTTGATAAATTCTATGATAAATATACTTGTATATGTAAGGGAATTGCTTTATGTGCATATATGATCTTGGAAAGATTTTAACCTTTTAGTTCAATACAAGCTTTTACTGCTAAATACAGAGATTATGAGCTGAATAACTTTGATTTAGGTCATCATGTCTAATAGATCAATGTTACACACAAGCCTTTGACCAATCTTATTCTCCAACGCCCTTTCAGCTATTCTTTTGATCACAGATAACATCATCCTGATCACAACCTTGTTTTGTGCCCCTTTATACATTCCTATATGGGAATATTGATAAAACTGCTTTTTACAATGAGTACATGGTTTCAGGATTCTCTACCCTCAGCAAAACATCCTCCAAAGATTAAATAAATACAAGTGAGAAGTTTATTCATCAAAAGTTAGCTCATCATTATTTCATTTTAAATTCATTTTCACTTATCTCATATTCTTGATTCAGTTCAAAATAAACTATTTTGTAGCTTTACCGTTGCTTACTTCCCTCATCATTCAAAGATATTCTGAACAGTGCAACAGTAAAACATGTTTTAGTCAGTAATTCATGGCAGTAACAGAACATAATCATCCACTGTCAAGTTTGTTCTTTGCTTACATGAATGTGAAGTTTCTATACTGAATTTGGGGGTATGAAGCCAGCTAAATGTGAATGAATTGCCAACAGTCTTGGCTCCTGTCTCAAGACACTGATCAGAAGACATTGATCAGACATTTGTACACTAAAGTGGTTAGCTTAAAACTCTGCCCCCTTCTTTAAATGTTCCTAGGATTAGTGTCCCTATTAGAAATTAGTGTTCACTTGTCAGCAACGTAAATTATAATGCTCTATTTCAATGATTTCATATTTATCCATTGTCATACCCATCAGTCTTGAGCTATTCAAGCACCAGCAGCAGTATGTGCCTTTTTACCTACTGTCCTTTTCCTGTGCCACAGTACAAATCGAGGTGTGAGTGCACCATAACCTCAGCTGTAGCCCACACCTCTTGAATGTAAGATAAAGAGCTTTGACATCAAACATCTCGAACTCAGTTTTGAGCTCAGTCTTATGGTCTCAGATTTTTGCACTCATTTTATGCACGTGTTCTTTTGCTCATACTCTGGTAGCTCTTCGAATTCTCACATACCACAAAGATTGGATGACTTTAACATACTGTGTGCTTCTTTGCAATGTTTCTAAAAAAAATTGTGCATTATTGCGGGTGCGGTAAGTGTTGGTAAGTTTACTTAGCTTTAGTTAACAGTTAAATGTGTAACGGGATGTGGTTAAACTTCTTCGTGGTGCGCAACATGCAATTGTTTAGGTTTTCATTGGTAACATATTGTTCATTCCCAATCATTGTTAAACACAGTGACTCCTACTAGTAACAGTCAATTTAGTGTTGTGGAATCAAACCTTAGACATGCCTCGTGTTTTGTAACTTACAGCACCTGAAGTCCACTCTGCAGGAAAAAATATTGAAATATAGATGAAGTACAAACATCTCCTCTAGGTCGTTCAAAACAATTGTAAACATACATACACAGAGATAAAAGGAAAACTGAATGCTGGAAACCTGGATCCAATACTAAGTAACGTTGGAAATACAGCAGCTCAGTCAGTCAGAACCTGGAAGTGAAGAATAGGTGAATGCTTGAGCTTGGGATACCCAGCAGAACTGTTTTGGCTGTACCAGTTCTTTCCTTCTTCGGATACTGACAGAGCTGCTGTGTAGTTTCAACATTTCCCTTTTTTAATTCCATGTGTAGACACACCAAGGGTTAGCAACTCACCTGTGCTGCCATGTCAATGAGCTTAATTATGTTGAGTTTTGACCCTACAGATGTCTTCAGAAAATCCACTAAACTACCTGAAAAAGAAAATAATAGAAAGATAAATACTGTATCACAACTACCTGCAAAACATTTTGGATTTATTGAACAGTAGACTGGATGCTGTTTGAAACTGTTCCAATATTTTAATACTATTTGGTAAGGTAGAGTCTTAGAGATTCATATCCTGTCAGGAAGACATGATGCCTAACAGTCATTGACACAAGCAAAAGGAGTCCATCTTCACCATATTCGAGTGGGGACTGAGAGACCACTAGTTAAATATTTAAACTTACAGATGCTAGTAGACAGTTGTTTAGCGCTTGAGAAAATAATCCTGGTCAAACATTAATGAAATGTACATGATCCTAAATAGCTATTCCGCCCCAAAAGAAAAACCAGTTTCTTCACAGTTGAGCCCCATTTGCTCAACATTTCCATTAAAATAGCAGAGAAATTTGGTGCACGCATTAAAGAATCATTTGGTAATTGTCAACAGTAGTTTCCAGCCTTCAATGAACATCAGCAGAATTAATTTATAGAGCAAAGCACTGGCCTTTGATTGGCAGACTTCTTACTCAGCCCTGCATTAAATCTCATCATCCAGATCTTTTTTTGAAGGATCACATGCAGGGGCCAGATGAAATTTCATTCTTACGTCTTTCATCGCAGTATCACAAACAAGTTCAATTACTGCCATTTGGCTTTGCTGCCAGCATTAGTGTAAAGCATAGTTTTTCATTGTTATTCAAATGGAAATGGTAGGGTTCCCTTCTCATTCGCTATGGTATTGCTGAGAATATCACAAGGTATCTGCATAGCTCTATTGAATTAACCAATAACTATACTGTTTATGCAGCCTTATGGCACCATGCTGATACTCCAGTCATACAGTGCATGTTGACTATCTGCTTTTGTCCAACAACACTAAAACAGTGTTTCAAGAAACAGTGCATCCATCCTTCCTGTTAGCATCAATTTTCACCAATATAACCATATTTTCTTTTGCATATTGCACAAAGTTCTTCACATCTTATTCAGTTTCTGGGTGGACCCCATCTTTATGCATTCAAAATGCATTTAGGAGCTCTATTTTTTTTACTACTTATTCTGTTTTGTAACAGATGCTCTTGGTACAGGTTAGGCTACTTTTGGAGTTGGACACGTAATTTATCCACACACAAAAAAAAGATTTTGTATGTGAAAATAGAGTTAAAAATTACTCAGGACAGAGGAAAGAGGTTTCACTGAGTTTGAATGATTAATGTAGGTCGTCCATACATAGGGAGATTGCAGAGCTTAGTACATTTGATTAACATTAGGGATGGCAATATCAAGGTCGTTCCTTGATCTGGTGGGCTTGGAAAGGAGTAGAGTGAGTCGATGAGTTTACAGTCATTTGGGGAGAGCATGATTTGGGCAATGAGTAGCTCTTCAGTACTGATGTGGGCAAAGAGAAAATGATAGTCCCTAAAGTGTTTTTTTGGGTTTCCTGCCCCAGCCCCCAACCCCCAACCCCACCCCATTTCCCATATTGTCTACTTCAGTTGGGACAACCAAAAGAAAACTAGAACGTTTTCATCCAAAGGATTTTCATTTCACCACTGACCGAGGCGTTGTGTCAGTGATGTAACCGAGTGAGTGTTTCTCTTCTTCAGATACTTCAGCTTTTCCTTCCTTTTGAAGGAATCTGATCACCTTCAACTTAAATAACCACACATGGCCTGCTGGACAAGCACAATCATTGGCCCAGTGTAAGGATAAGGAAAGATGACCAGTGATTTCATAATTAACCCTTTCCTCATGGTTTTGTCTCATGTTGTCATGAAGCACATTGATATTTTTTTTCCCCTGATCATAAACTTAAAACTTTAGCAAATCAAACATTAAAAACAGCTAGAATGGAGGCTTCATCTGCAATAGAATTTGGGTCTTAAATGTCCACACAAAGATGCATAGTGCCCAATTTTTCTCTTTGTTGAACACCATTTTCTGGATTATATTTTTCAGTTTTGTAGAAGTGTTCCATCAGAAATAGAGGGTCGGGCTAATCAGAACGAGGAAATCAGGTTACTCATATCAGAACAAGTACTGGAGAAACACAAGAGATGAAAATCGGACAATTCCCCAGGACCTGATGGCCTACATACTAGGGTCCTAAAAGAGATAGCTGCAGAGATAGTGGATGCACTGGCTATGATTTTCCAAAATTCCCTAGATTCTGGAACGGTCCCACAGATTGGAAGTTAGCAAACGCAACACCACTATTCAAGAAAGAAGGGAGGGAAAGCTGGGAACCACAGACCAGTTAGCCTGACATCAATCATCAGGAAAATGATGGAATCTATTATTTAGGAAGTCTTAACAATGCACTTGGAAAAGCATTGTATGATAAGAACAAGTCAACATGGTTTTACAAAAGGGAAATCCTGTTTGACAAATTTATTAGAATTTTTTGAGGATGTAACTAGTAGGGCAGATAAAGGGGAACAAGTAGATATGGTATAATTGAATTTCCAAAAGGCATTCATAGGAACAGGAGAAGGCCATTCAGCCCATAGAGCCTGCTCCGTCATTCAATACAATCATGGCTGATCGAACACTGTAATGCCTTTTACCCACACTATCCCCATAACCCTTTGTTATTGACAGATTTCTGATTATCAATCTCTACCTTAAACATATTCAATGACTGAGCTTCCATGGCCCTCTGGGGTAGAGAGTTCCAAAGATTCACAACCTTCTGAGTAAATTCGATAAGATGTCACATCAAAGGTTAATGCACAAGATAAAAGTTGTGGTGATATATTAGCATGGATAGATGGCCTACACCTGCTCCTGCTGTGTATGTTCGTATGTTCGATTAATGGACAGGAAGCAGAGTAGGGATAAATAGAGCATTTTCAAGTTGGCAGGCAGCGACTAGTGGAGTGCTGCAAGGATCAGTGCTGGGGCCCCAGCTATTTACAATCAATATAAATGATGTAGACGAAGATACAGAGTAATGTATCTAAATTTGCTGAGGCTGAGTAAATTGGGCCTATATTCTCTGAAGTTTAGAAGAATGAGAGGTGATCTCATTGAGCCATTTAAGAATTCGGGGGGCAGAATTTTGCCCTCGGATGGTGGGGGGTAGAATTTTGCCCTCGGATGGTGCGTGGGCCCCACCGGCTCAGCGGCGGGTGGACAGCCGACACCCGCCACTGAAACGGGGCCCACCACCATTTTGAGTGGGTGGGCCAATTAAGTCCCACCCAGCGGCCTGCCCGACAGGAAGCGCCATGCACTTCCTGTGCGGGGGGGAGAGGGGGGGGAGAGAGGAATTCCCCATCTGTCAAAGTACGCTCTTTCACGCATGCGCACTGCTCTCTGAGGCAAAGTCCTGTCTCAGGGAGATTAATGACAAGTAAGAAAAGTCAAAAAATAGAGAAATATTAAAATTATTAACATGTCCCCCTCATGTGACAATGTCACATGAGATGGGACATCTTAATAAGAAACACAAAGTTTATTAAATTTTTAAAAAATGGACATGAAACTTCATCCCGCTAGTGGATGAAGTCTCATGAATAATCAAGAGCCCGCTGGGGCTCCTGGCCTGCCCGCCAGCCTTAAGCTTGGACAGGCAGGGTCTTTAACAAGGTTAATTAGCCTGTCAATGGCCTTAATTGGCTATTGACAGGTCAGCGGGCGGACAAATAATTTCACTGTCCGCCCGCCTTCCTGAAGATTTAAATGGACCGGGATGACTTTGGAGGTTCCTCCCGACATTATCCCACATCATTTTCTCCTCGGCGAGCGGGCCCCGCCCCCAAATCGCCGAGGGGAAAATCCTTCTGAAGATTATGAAGGGACTTGACAGGGTAGATACTGAGAGGTTGTTTCTCCTGACCGAGGAATCTAGGACACAGGAGCACAGTCTCAGGGTAAGGGGCTGATCAGTTAGGACTGACATGAGGAGAAATTTCTTTACCCAAAGAGTTGTGAATCCTTGGAATTCTCTACCCCAGAGGATTGTGGATGCTGCATCATTGAATATATTTAAGGCTGGGATAGACAGATTTTTGGTCTTGTGGAGAACAAGGGATATGGGGAGCACACAGGGAACATGGAGGTGAAGCCCAAAATCAGCCACAATTGTATTGAATGGCGGAGCAGGCTCGATGAGCCATGTGATCTACTCCTGCTCCTACTTCTTTTGTTTATTTTTGTACTTCATACAGGACCTGGCCTCCATCCAAACATTTCTAGGCGCTGGCCCATACCTCTAAGCACCAATTATTGGAAACGCTTCGAGATGGGAAATGGAATTTCGTAGTGAGGAAACATCAGAATGTACTACTATTGTCACAGTCCAAAATGATAAAATGAAATTTGATGAATTTAGGAAAGCACACAGGCTGTAAATACCCAAGCCAAAGCACATTACTCATCATACTTGACCTTAAAAAGGCTTTTGTCTATATCCAAAACAAATAACAGGATAAGTTTTAAAATGTTTTATGTAACCTTTGAAAACATAAAATGCCTATAGGATTGATGGTTTGTGAGATCCTGTTAACAAGAAATGGTAGAATGTTCATAATTAATCATCTACTAGTCAAATTGTGAAAATGCAAGGATTTAAAATGGTGATTTTCTGGGATTAGATTCCTAATGCTGGAGAAACACCTGCAGTGTTCCATTATTCATTATATTTCAAAAATGAGTTTATCTTTGCAAATCGAGTCAAACCATGTACAGAGTTCAAATATTTCACAGGACATGTTCAAATCATGTAAAATGAAAAAAAAAGAAAAGAACTTGCATTTATATAGTGCCCTTCATGGCCCCCAAAATACTTCACAGGCAAGAAAGTACTTTTGACATACAGTCACTATTGTGATGTAGGAAACACTGCAGCCAATTTGCAGAGAGAAAGCTCCAACAAACAGCAATGTGATAACAATCAGATCATTTTGTTTTCTTGTGATATTGACTGAGCTGGGCCAGGCCACCAGGGAGAACAGCTCTGCTCTCCTTCAAAATATTGCCATGGGATTTTTTACATCCACCTGAGAGGGCAGACAAGACCTCAGCTTAAGGTCTCATTCAAAAGACGGCAATTCCAACAACGCAGCACTTCCTCAGTACTACACCGGAGCACCAGCCAAGATTTTCATGCTCAAGTCTAGGGGCTGAATTTTCCCCCCATCATGGCGGGGAAGTTGAAGGGCGGGGGCGCTTCCCATCAGTGCCCCCGATCGGAGGCGCAGTGCCATTTTATATGGGTGAGCCAATTAAGGCCCGCCCAGCGGGATGTCCGCAGGGAAGCGCTATGCACTCCCTGTGCGGGCGTGGGAGGGAATCCCAAAATCGAGAGTGCGCTCTTTTGCACATGCGCACGGAAGAGCGCACTCATCTCCCTGAGGCTAAGTGCAGCCTCAGGGAGGTCGGCTGTAAATGTCAAAAACCTTAAAATAGAAAAATAAAATTTCCCTAACATGTCCCCTCATGTGACAATGTCACATGAGTTGAAACATGTCCATAATTTTCAAAAAAAACTTTATTAACATTTTTAAAAAACTGCATGAAACCTCATCCCGCCCTTGGATGAGGTTTCATGCTTTTTCTAGTTCGCGCCGGGGCTCTTGACCTTAAGGTTGGATGGGCAGGTCCTTGAATTACTTAATTGCCTCTGTCAATGGCCTCAATTGGCCACTGACAGGTTGGCGGGCGCGCAGCTGATTTTGCTGCGCCCCCACCTTCCTGAAAGTTTAAATGGGGCGCGATGATGTCAGGAGTTCCCCCCCCAACCCCGACGTCACCGCGCGTCATTTTACACGTTAGAGAGTGGGCCCCGACCCCACTCGCCGACACATAGAATTCTGTCCTTGGCGTGGGCTAACCTTCTACCTCAGAGGTGAGATTGCTAACCACCGAGCCACAGTTGACACCTACACATGTAACCCTAAAACAATCACAGTTTGCTCAACAGGATATTTAAATGTTTGTTCAAAATATCAATTGAGGACTCTAACAAAATTTTACTTGGAATAATCCATAGGATATTTAACACCGATTTAAAAAATACTTTGTTTCCAACTGCCTCAGGGAGCTGCAGACTTGCAAATAATGAAATGAAGCAGTAAAAAGCTGCTAAACAGTGTCATTGCATCACAATCAAGCACCTGAAAACATACCTCATAAAAATGCTGTCCCCAGATATTCCTTTTTATTTTATTTTCTAACAGAGACTTCGTTCCGCCCTTGGATGAGTTTTCATGAAAAATGTAAAGGCTGCCTGGCCGATTTGCCCATCCACCAACAATAAGGTTGGACGGGCCACGAAAAATCGCAGGCACTTGCACTGTTAGTGGACTTAATTGCCTGCTTAGTTGTCGGCAGGCGTGCTTCTGACTTTTGCGCACGTCCACCGAGCGAAATAGTGCACAATGATGTCAGGGCACTCGCCCAACATCATCTCGCGCAATTTTACAGCCAACCGGGTCAGGCGTGCACCAGCCCACGGGTGTAAAATTCTACCCGCATCCTAGTGGTGTGTTACTAAATCACACAAAGAACACTCCAGATTTCTCCTTAAAGAGACAACTTTGAGGAATAACTGCAGTTACAATTCTGCAAATATTAAATCTAAAAAAAACCAGCAAAATATAACATTGTCATAATCATTAACAGACTGAATTCAAAGAAGCAGTTTTTGTACACGAGCACACTTTCCTTGAGCTCCCCTTCTCATGAGGAGAAATATATAACTCACAGGGGGCCTTATACCGTGAACTGGACGAAGTAATCTCCTTTGCAAGATGTCTCAATGGTTAAAATACAAAAAATTACTGCATATAAAACCAGCATTGACTATTGGCTACACTACCTATGAAAAGCTGTTTAGCCCTTTTAGTAATTCAAGTTCAATAGCTTTTCATTTAACTAAATATAAATAGCTTCAAAATATCTATTCTTGACAATATAAAGGATAATAGTGGGAAATGAAACATCTTTCCAATTGAACTCCACCTTGTAACATCATCAAGCATTCTGTTGAGATAACAGAGTTCATGCAGACAGGACAATCCAAGTCCTGCCCTGCCAGTGTTTTCAAGCCTAAACCTCAGATCGACCCTTGCTTCAATAAGCATGCAATTTTCCTTAACAATGCCCTCAATTTGTCCTTTGAGAATGATGGTGCTGAATTAAAGTTGTTTAACAAATTCAAGGTCATGTTTGTGTGGAATTCGCGTCCACAGGGAACCGAATTTGCACAGCTGAAGCGCATCTAATTTTAGACCAATTTTCACCAGAGGGAGTGTAAGGCATCATGACCTCTCCCTGAACTTAGTTTGAACACTTTCCCACTATTAGATCAACATAAAGCGCCATCATTGACCAGAGGCAGATTAAAGCTAATTTGCTTCAACAACATTTCAATCAGCAATATGGCTACTTGAAGCGAGGATAGCAATTAATACAAATTAGTCTCAAAATATTGCAGTGCTGTGCTGTGGAATTGGTGCACAGTATGCACTGGCCTGAGACTGTCCAACTTAATTCCAGTTCAGATTTTTACAATTGAGAGAATACTTCTGATCTCATGTTTATCTGGAATTGGGATGCTCATATGATCGTAATTGGGATACAGTTCTAAAGGTGAAAAGGCAGCATTTAAAAGAATTGTTTCAACTAATCCTTAAGGAAGACATTTCTAACATTTAAATCACTCAGCCCCTGCCCTTTATCCAATTGACTGAAAACTGGCAAATTAATGAATTATCAGGCTGATTATATCTTTGTACACGTGTCCTATCTCGAGAACTAAATGTAAAATAATTCTGAGAAAGGGAGTGTTGAGGAGGTTGGCAAGGCAGGATTGAAATTTTGTGATATGAAATGTCAATGATTCAATCATCTTTTGAAAGCAGAGATAACATTAATCATCATATGGAATACAGTATAAGAGGTTTTACAGAGTGCAGCTGACAAACTGAGTGAAGACTTGGGATGGAATTTTACAGCAGCGGGATTTTACCCTCCCACCAAATTCGATGGACTTCTGAATTCAATGGACTCGTCACATTTTACAGCCCCGACCCCACCACGATGGGGCCTTAAAATTCCACCCCTAGAGGTTGGTGAGAGGGGAGCTTTAAGTGTTAATTTTGTTCTTAGATTTTGCTCTGTAAAATCTAATCTAGTTTGTAACTAGCAGTAACTTGGAAGTACTGTGTATGCAGGTGAAGTTCTTTCTTGCAGTTTAGACAGGGTAAACTCACACTCAGCTGTAGGAGCTGAGTAGTTAATTAGCTAACTGGTTGAATCTGGTTACTGTAGCCCCAGTTCAGTTTACTATAAATTCAGATCTTTCACCTTCAAACCAGTCAATCGGAAACTGCAGTTGTTCGGCGTTTGAGGTGTCAGCTGTGGCTCAGTTCATAGCACCCTCGCCTTTGAATCAGAAGGTTTTGGGTTCATGTCCCACTCCCGGAAAACCAAGAACTGTGAATGTACTCGAAAGAGTTACATGCGATCTGTTGATAACTCGAAAGAGTTACTATAAATTCAGGGTTCTTTAGTGCAGCCTTGGCAAACGGAGTTTGTTTCCTCTTTCTAACCCCATACAAATTGGTTTTTGCTCTATTACAGGGAAAGGAGCTGGCTGTTTGGTGAGTATCTGGTAAGTGGGTAAGTTCTATTCTAGACCTAAGGTTTAAAATAGTACACAATTTGGTGGTAAAATAAATAATAATAAGTTAATAAGTGATTAATGTAATTATTTAAAACACATTAAGGATGGCAGGACAGGTGATCTGTCAAGGCTGCAGCATGTGGGAGCTCCTGGATAACATTGTGATCCAGGGCAAACACATCTGCAGTCAGTGTTTGTAGCTCAAGGAACTTTGACTTAGAGTCATTGAGCTGGAGGCTGAGCTGCAGACACTGCAACACATCAGGGAGGGGGAAAGTTACCTTGATGCTTTATACCAGGAGGCAGTCACACCACTTAGGGTAGGGTCTTTTGATTTGGTCAGTAGCCAGGGACAGGAGGGTGTGATTGTGAGTGAGGCAGGTAAGGGGACTCAGAGGGCAGGTGTGTGAGCCTCTGCAATTGTCCAACAGGTCTGAGGTTCTCCCAGCTTGTTTGGATGAGAGTGGAGGCTGTAGAGAGGATGAAAAAACTGACCATGGCACAGGAAGGCATCCAAGTGGAGGAAGCAAAAAGGAATGTAGTGGTAGGAGGGGACAGTCTAGTAAGGGGGATTGACACTGTTCTCTGTAGCTAAGAGCAAGAGTCTAGATGGCTGTGTTGCCTGCCTGGTGCCAGGGTTCGGGACATCTGCTCAAGGCTGGAGAGGAACTTGCAGTGGGAGGAGGAGGATCCAATGGTTGTGGTCCATGTTGGTATCAACATCATAGGCAGGATGAGGAAGGAGGCTCTGCATAGTCAGGATGAGGAGCTAGGTACCAAATTAAGAAGCAGAACCTCAAAGGTAAATTCTGGGTTATTACCTGAGCCTCATGCAAATTGGCATAGGACAAATACGGTTAGAGAAATGAATATGTGGCTCAAAGACTGGTGTGGGAGAAGTGGGTTCCAGTTTGTGGGGCACTGGCACCAGTACTGGGGAAAGTGGGATCTGTACCATTGGGACAGTCTACACCTGAACCGTGCTGGGGCTGGTGTCCTCACAAGCTTCGTAGCTAGGATAGTGGAGAGAGTTTTAAACTGAATATTGGGGGCAAGGGATCAAATTTGGGAAGATGTGGTAAGCTGAAGAGTAGAGACAAGACAAGAGAGACAGGTATTAATATGGGAAATGATAAACAGACTGTGACAGAGTTCAAATCTAAGAGTAAATTAGCAGATAAGGTGAGATGCTACAAAAATAATAAAATGACAAAACTAAAGGCTCTGTATCTAAATGCACGTCGCATTTGAAACAAAACATGAACTGATAGCGTAAACAGTAATAAATAAATACGATCTGATAGCCATTACAGAGACATGGCTACAGGATGACAGATTGGGACTAGAGTATTGAAGGGTATTTGACATTTAGGAAGGACAGGAAGTTAGGAAAAGGTGGAGGGGTGGCTTTGTTAATTAATGATGGTATTAGCACATTAGAGAGGGGTGACCTAAGTTCAGGAAACCAGGATGTAGAAGCAGTTTGGGTTGAGATGAGGAATGAAAAAGGCAAGAAGTCACTTGTGGGAGTGGTGTACAGACCCCCTAACTGTGACTACACAGTAGGACAGAGTATAAAAGAAGAGATAATGGGAGTTTGCCAGAAAGGTACAGCAATAATCATGGGTACTTCAATCTACATATTGACTAGAAAAATTAGATGGGCAAAGGTAGTGTAGATGAAGAGTTCATAGAATGTTTTTGGTATAATTTCTTAGAACAGCAAGTTCTGGAGCCAGCCAGAGAGCAGGCTATACTATACCTGGTATTGAGAAACGAGATGGGGTTAATTGATAACCTCCTAGTGAAGACACCCAAAGGTAGCAGCGATCATAACATGATTGAATTTTACATTCATTTTGAGGGAGAAACCAGTGCATCCAAGACTAGTATTTTAAACTTAAACAAGGGCAATTATGAGGGCATGAAAGTGGAGCTAGCAAAAGTGAACTGGCAAGTGAGGTTAAGGAATAGGTCAATAGAAGTTCAGTGGCAGACATTTAAAGGGATATTTCAGAATACACAGAATAGATACATTCCAAATGAGAAAGAAAAAGTCCAAGGGGAGGGCCCACCATCCGTGGTTAACTGAAAAAGTTAAAGACAGTAGCAAACTTAAAGAAAAAGCATATAATTGCACAAAGACAGGTGGCAGGTTAGAGGATTGGAAAGAATGACAAAGATTAATAAGGAGGGAAAAATTATTAGAGGACGAGAGAAAGCTAGCGAGAAATATAAAGACAGATAGTAAGAGTTTCTATAGATATTTAAATGAGAAAAGAGTTAACAAAGAAAGCATTGGTCCTATAGAAAGTGCATCTGGGGAATTGATAATGAGGGCACAATTTTGCCCTTGGTGGGCGTGCGGGCCCCACCGGCTCGGCGGCAGGGTTCCCGCTGCCGAAACGGCGTCCGTCGCCATTTTGAGTGGGTGGGCCAATTAAGGCCCACCCAGCGGCCTGCCCGATGGGAAGCGCTATGCGCTATGTGCTTCCTGTGTGGGGGTGGGGGGGGTGCGGGGGGAGGGATTCCCCAGCTGTCAAAGTGCGCTCTGCTCCCTGAGACTAAGTGCTTTCTCAGGGAGATCACTGACAGCCTAAAAAACTTTAAAAATAGAAAAATTAAAAAATTATTAACATGTCCCCCTCATGTGACAATTTCACACGAGATGGGACATGTTAATAAATTTCACATGACATTTATTAAAGTTGTTAAAAACGGACATGAAACCTCATCCCGCCAGTGGATGAGGTTTGATGTATTATCAGAAGCCCCCTGGGGCTCCTGGCCTGCCCGCCAGCCTTAAGCTTGGACAGGCAGGGCCTTTAATTATCTTAATTATCCTTTCAATGGCCTCAATTGGCCATTGACAGGTTGGCGGGTGAACAGCTGATTTCGCTGTCCGCCCACCTTCCTAAAGATTTATATGGACTGGGATGACGTCGGGGGTTCCTCCCGATGCCATTTTCCCCTCGGCGAGGGGGCCCCGCCCCCAGCTCGCCAACGGGAAAATTCTGGCCGGAAAGTAGGGAAATGGCAGATGAATTAAACAGGTGTTTTGCTTTGGTCTTCACTATAGAGGACACAAGTAACATCCCAGAAATAGCTGTAAATCAGGAATTGGAAAGGAGGGAGGAGCTCGGGAAAAATTACAATGACCAGGGAAGTGGTATTAAGCAAATTGTTAGGGCTGAGGGCTGACAAATCCCCAGGACCGGATGGACTTCACCCTAACGTCTTGAAAGAAGTGGCTAGCGATGCATTGGTTTTAATTTTCCAAAATTCACCAGAATCAGGGAAGGTTCCATTAGATTGGAAAATAGCAAATGTAACTCCTTTATTCAAAAAGGGAGGGAGACAGAAAACATCTGACATAGGGAAAATGTTAAAAGCTATTATTAAAGATGTTATGGCAAGGCACTTAGAAAAGTTCAAGGCAATCAGGCAGAGTCAACATGGTTTTGCAAAAGGGAAATCATGTTTAACCAATTCACTGGAGTTCCTTGAAGGGGTCATATGTCCTGTGGATAAAGGGGAACCGGTAGATGTACTGTACTTAGATTTTCAGAAGGCATTTGATAAAGTGCCACAAAGGTTATTGCAGAAAATAAAAGCTCATGGTGTAGTGGGTAACATATTGGCATGGATAGAAGATTGGCTGGCTGGCAGGAAGCAGAGAGTTGGCATAAATGGATCTTTTTCTGGTTGGTAGGATGCGATGAGTGGTGTGCCACAGGGATCAGTGCTGGGGCCTCAGCCTTTTACAATTTATATAAATGACTTAGATGAAGGGACTGAAGGAATGGTGGCTAAATTTGCTGATGACACAAAGATAGGTAGGAAAGTAAATTGTGAAGAGGATGTAAGGAGGCTACAAAGTGAAATAGACAGGTTAAGTGAGTAGGCAAAGATCTGGCAAAGGAGTATGTGGGCAAATGTGAAACTGTTCATTTTGGCAGGAAGAATAAAAAAGAAGCTTATTACCAACCCATGAGTCTACTCTTGAGCATCAGTAAAGTGATGGAAGGGGTCATCAACAGTGCTATCAAGTGGCATTAGCTTAGCAATAACCTGCTCACTGATGCCCAGTTTGGGTTCCGCCAGGGCCAATCACCTCCTGATCTCATTACAGCCTTGGTCCAAACATGGACAAAAGAGCTGAATTCCAAAAGTGAAGTGAGAGAGTTTGTCATTGACATAAAGGCTGCATTTAACCGAGTGTGGCAAAATTGTGGAGTCAATAGGAATCGGGAGAAAACTCTCTGCTGGTTGGAGTCATACCTAGCACAAAGGAAGATGGTTGTGGTTGCTGGAGATCAATCATCTCAGTCCCAGGACATCACTGCAGGAATTTCTCAGGGTAATGTCCTCAGCCCAACCATCCTCAACTGCTTCATCAATGACCTTCCTTCCATCATAAGGTCAGAAGTGAGGATGTTCACTGATGATTGCACAATGTTCAGCACCATTTGTGTCTCCTCAGATACTGAAGCAGTCCATGTCCAAATGCAGCAAGGCCTGGATGATATCCAGCCTTGGGCTGACAAGTAGCAAATAACATTTGTGCCAGGCAATGATCAGGAGAGATTCTAACCATTGCCCTTTGACGTTCAATGGCTTTACCATCACTGAATCCCCCACTATCAATGTCCTGGGGTTACCACTGACCAGAAGCTGAACTGAACTAGCCATATGTCAGGAGAGATATTAATGTATACAATGTTATTGGGAATTATTTTTTTTTAAAAAAGAGGTTTCGTCTTTGTGTTAATTAGATTAAAGCCAGCTAGTCTGCGTGCTTTGGTGAATAGTAGTCTTGAGATGTAAACAGAGGTAGAGGGTATATTTGCATTTTGTTAATTGGAGCATTCAAGAGTGGGAGTGAAATCTTGCACCTAGCTAGGAGACACCAAGCAATGTTTATATGACTAATAAAATTGGCACTATGAAAGGGGTTCAAAGGGCCTGGTGATAAATGAGAATTTACATTCAAAGAGAAAGGCTGGGTATAACAGAAAGGAGTGTGAGTGTGCTGGTCAGAGGCATGTAAAATCTAAGCCTGTAATCCTACAACTGTCTACAAAGGAACAAAATTGAAAGGAGCCTCATTTTGAATTTATAATGTGAAAAATGCTTTTCCTGGTGTCTGGTTAAGTCTATTGGTCATTGTTGCCTCAGTGGAGATTAATTTTGGAATTCGTTAAAAGTTATGAGAGTAATAATCTGTAGACATGTGTATGTGTTTAATAACTTGTTGTAAATTAATGTGTTTCATTTAGTTTGATAAAAACCTCTGGAGGCTTGGTAGGTTCATTTCGGAATTCAGAGTTGCATCTCAAACAAACCAATTAAAAATATAGGTTGTGACAGTTGTTTAAAATTTCTCTCTGGGATTTTAAATAACTCAGCCTTTATTAACTGCTGTGTCATAACACCATATCAATACTGTGGCTACAGGAGCAGGTCAGAGGCTGGGAATCCTGCAGCATGTAACTCACCTATTGACTCTCTCCAAAGCCTGTCCACCAACTACAAGGTGCTGGTCAGGAGTGTGATGGAATACTCCCCACTTGCCTGGATGAGTGCAGGTCCAACAACACACAAGAAGCTTGACGTCATCCAGAACAAAGCAGCTGCTTGACTGGCATCCCATCCACAAACATTCACTCCCTCCACCACTGACGCACAGTAGCAGCAGTGTGTACCATCTACAAGATGCACAGCTGGAACTCACCAAGGCTCCTTAGACAGCACCTTCCAAACCCACGACCACTACCATCTAGAAGGACAAGAGCAGCAGACAGATGGGAACACCAACGACTGAAACTTCTACCCCCACCCCCAAGTCACTCACCATCCTGATTTGGAATTATGTTGCCATTCCTTCACAGTCACTAGAATGCTGGAACTCCCTAACAGCACTGTGGGTGTACCTACACCACATGGACTGCAGCGGCTCAAGGAGACAGCTCATCACCACCTTCTCAAGGGCAAGTAAGGATGGGTAATAAATGCTGGCCTAGCCAGCGACAACCACATCCCAAGAACAATTTTTTTTTTTTAAAAACGGTAGTGAGTGAAAGAGCACTGCTCTATTAGAGATATTAATAGTAATGGTATTTCAGTCAAGAAACACATTCGCAGCCCAAAGGCTAGAGTAGCAATGTAATTTGTTGCTTTTTGGGTGGGAGGTTAAATTGAAGCCCTGCCGATCCTTTCAGGTAGACGCACGGTACTATGTTGAAGAAGAGCAGGAAGTGCTCCCTGGTGCCCTGGCCAATATTTTCCCCACAACCAACATCACTCAGAAAAACAGATTATATGGTCTTGATCATATTGTTGTTTATGAGAGCTTGTTTTGTGCAAATTGGCTGCCATGTTTCCTACATTATATTAATGAGTACACTTCAAAAGTACTTCATTGATGGCCATGGAAGGCACCATATAAATGCCAGTGTTTTTATCATCATTTTTAATGCTTCAATATGAACCTCATCCTATGATGGTTGCCATTTATTAGAATAAAGAGAGGAGAAATAATAGTTGTCCCAACTTTTATATATTATTATTGGCAGGTGTTAGAACATCTCAGTTGTTTTAAATTATTTGATCCCATCTTTGTTCTTTGGCCAAAAGTGTAATACTTATGGGAAAGGCAAGTGTGGATTTGGAAGGTGACATCAGGTTCATGCATTTATAGAATCATAGAATGGTTACAGCACATAAGGAGGCCATTCAGCCCATCCTGTCAGTGATGGCTTTCTGCAAGAGCAACTCGCCGAGTACCACTTGCCCGCCTCATCTCTGTAGCCCTGGAAATGTTTTCTCTTTAGAGAAGAAATGGAGGTTGGAGATAGGGCTGTAGTTTGCAAGGACAGAGGTGGATTTTCTTTTTGGGAAGGCAGTTCCTGCTGGTTCTTTTGAAAGGGAGGGGGACAAAGTCCAAGGAAAGGGAACCATTTGCAATGTCAGCTAGCTTAAAAGCCAAGGAGTGAAGTTGGGACATCAGCAGATTAATGGGACTGGATTTGAAAGCAAGAGGTAGGTTTTAAAGGCAAGATAAGGTCAGGGAAGGCACGAAGAAAGGCAGGAGAGAAACTGAAGCAAATATTTTCTTTGAGCCAGGCAAAGCCCAGTCCATTTCTTCATTGATATCATTCTTAGACTATAGAATCAAAGATTATATTGAAGCATCGATGTAAAGTTTCTCCCTGCAGTCGTTACACTGCTAAAGAGTGGTTGTCAGAGATAATAGCAAATCTATATTTTCTTTAGTCTGGTTCAAATATTTGAAAAATGTTCCCTGCTTCAGTTCTGATTCCTATCAAATTTTAAACCCATGGATGTTTTAGATAATGACAGTGAGAAACAGGTTTAACTGAAAGTCCTTCCTACCAAACTGGCTCTAGATTATCCTCTGGCCTGTATGGGATATACACAGTACAAATCATCTAATGGCCTGTAACTTGGTTTAAATGCCACAAGCAACAAACTGAGCTGTACTGGGGACATGACACAAATTGATTGATCTGTAGAGGGTTTACATGACAGCTCACTGACCTGTACTTCGCATTCATAATACAAATAGATTGCTGACTGTACTGGGGATAAGTGATACAAATTTTACTCAAACTTGAGATTTTATAATAAGGTTGCATCAGTAAAATGAATTCAAGCTTTTTTTCAGCTAGTCAGAAAACAATGAATGGGTTTGTTTTCTTTTTCCTTTAAGTAATCTTGTATTCTGAAAATATATTTTGGATCCCAGTCAATATAGATCTTACACAATTTACATTAGTGAGGTTAATCATAAAGACATTGGATGCTGTAAGGTATTTTACAACCTTCAAATAAACTGCCTGACATTATTATTATTGTTTCTGTGGAGCTCCACCTTTGAATATTTGAAGAACTTCTGTAAATTGATTGAACCGTTAATATTTTGCACTCTCATTTTAAAATAGGTTGTAATGAGTTCAGCATTCTCGATCATTGCACAATTAATCTTAAACACAAAAGATACATCTTCTGATCTTCTCTGGCATGTCCTGTATATTCATTAAATGAAGGTTACAGCATGAGTATGAAAAACAACTGCTGAGTATAAATAACAGACTGGGTGGAACTTCCTGATATTAGGTGGCTCCTTTATTGTTCTTTTGTGCTGTTGAATACGTCTTTCATTTATTCAGAAATGAATAGGACTCAATGGTTATCTTTCCAAGGGAGTCCTACATCTTGGATGTATCATAAAACAAATAAAATCAAATTAGTTCACGGGAACAGAAGCACATTTCGGGTGTGCGTAAGAGCTGCATCATCCTAATGGATAAATGCGTTCAATATTGAACAATCATGGGAATCACACGTTAGGCAATTTACTCATGGCTACAAAAGCCTTGTCCTTCAAATCTTTAATTATATTGGCATTCGAGGCCTCACAGCACACAAGATCAGCATTCTGTCTTTTTTAAAATTGAGTTTGGATCCAGCCTAAACAAGATGATTAAAATCTCTCTCTGCTAGAGAGAAAAGAGCCAGAGCAATCTCGACCCTGTGCCACAAACTTTTGTACAGGAAATCAAATTGTCACACTGGTGCAGTTATGGGTTTTAGTTAATGCAGGTCATTAAAGGCTGTGTAATTCAGCACATGGTGTTCCTGACCTGGAAATAACTGGACTTGGAATTGCATAAACAGGAAAATCAGAATATGTTCCAATCTCAGAATTAATGTTGGTCACAAACTTTTTCCCGTTTAAAAATATCAATCTTAACATAAGTATTTGTTAATTGTTAATCTAGGTATTGGAGTACAGCAATTGGAACTAACTTTCAGAATCTTAGCTGAGCCTCTCTGTCACTCAAATTTACAAGAGTAGCTTTTCATCAAAGAAACATGACTAGCAAAGTGCTGGATGCTTTCTATATCGTATTTCTCTGTATTGTAGGTCCCCTCTTCTGAAGTGCACACAGACTATATTGTGTGCTTATTAATCATGTTTTAATGATGGTGTTTTATAAAATGAAAAGTCCCCCAGTTTGGGTTAATAAATCTAAAAGGAAAATCAAGTTTTTTTTTTTCCCCTACTGAAAATCTCTCAGCAATTGTTTATGTCCAGATGATCTAAAAAAAAAACTCTACTTTGAGCCAGGAAAATTCCAACATAAATGTTTCTCCAGGGATTTTTTATTTTTCATGGAAAAGAAATGTCAGAGCACTTTCCTGAAGAAAGTTTGAGTTCTGAGTGCTGTGTTATTATGGGGATTGTAGTATAAACATAACTTGTCCTTGATAATTTACAATCTTTCCTGCAGCACTGACTATATAGTTTTTAAATAATGAGATGACGTTCTGGAGTTTAGCAACTTGATTTGCTCATTGCTTAAAAGTTTAGTGTTAAGGTAAGGCTTCGCTCAGTGAAATAGGTTCCCAGAAATGCAGCAACTCAATAACATTTTACTGTGCCAATAAGCAACACACTCCCCAAGCCTAAGTAATGGATCATATTGCAGCTGATTTTCATTTTGCAGATATTGACCAGGGATTAGGGCACCTTTTTTCAAATGCAGCACACCTTTTGAACATGGTGGGTGGCAGGACCATGACAAACTGGCTCACTAGCCTCATCAGTATAGGACTGGCAAGTTACAGATACCAGTCACAGGTCAAAGATGAGCCTAGGGTTGGGTGGGGGGGGTGGGGGGGGGGGGGGGGAGGAGGGGGGGCGTGCAGTCAACTGCGAGAGGTTGAGCGAGTGTTGTTTGGCAGCGACCAGCAGTGGCTCCTCCTGGCTGTGCATTAAATTAAGTATTTTTAAAGAAACTTTCCTTTTAGCTGGCAGCCTCAAACCATCTAAGGATCTCTGGTAACCTCGCACGTAGACCAGGTAATCCTGAACACAGCTAGGTCAATGTCAATTGAATTTGGGACAAACCAATTTCCACTTTTGGTTGTAAAATAGCCATTGGGTCCCTAATTAGCATATTTAGATGATGTAATGCACATTTGAGGGGTTGCTAGTGATGCTTCTACAGTGCCCAAACCAAAATGGCAAGAGGTTTATGACATGTTCATGGAATATTGGCTCTCTAAATTTTAGACCTTTTTGTATCTGTTTTTCAAGTGGAAATCAGGCACAAGGAGGTCCAACCCCTCTGCCCTTAAAAAAAACAAATTAAATGATGTAAATTGAATATCTATAATGGTGGGCTCCTAAAATTACTTTTCTGACAAACATAAGAACATAATGAGAAATAGGAGCAGGAGTAGGCCATCTTGCCCATCGAGCCTGTTTAGCTGTTCAATGAGATCGCGGCTGATCTGATGTGGCCTTAACTCCTCTTTCTTGCCTGTCCCTCATAACCCTCGACTCCCCATGTAGATCAAAAGTCTGTCTAACTCGGCCTTGAACATATCCAATCTGATGGGACTATATAACCGGGTGGGAGAAGTGGGGTGGGATGGGGGGAGGTGGCTGGTTAACCTGTAGGAATGGGGGGGTGTTGGTGAGCATGCATGAAAACCAAACGTCAAAAATACGGGACAAAACGTTCCGGCAGCAAACAACATAAGTTGTGGGGCAAACACCTTTAATACGGGATGGTCCTGTACAACGGAGGCTTGTTCACCGAGTCAACAGCCTCCTCTGCTCACTGGGGGAGAGAATTCCAAACATTAACCTCAATTTTAGAATTAGTTGATGAAGCTAGAATGCTTTGTAATGATTAGCACACCCCCAAAATATCAATTACTTTGCTTATATTTTAAACCTGGTGTTAAGGCTTGTTGGTGCTTCAATATTGGCAAAGAGGAACTGGTGTTGTCAATCTTTGTAACATGAAGATTTTCTATCGATAGTGCTTCTGGCAAAATCACACATTGGCTTTGACTGTGGTTAGGATTTGTTTTTTTTAATGAATTTATGATTTTATTAGAATAATAAATTCTATTATTCAAGGGAAATGAATTTACACAGTGACCAGAATGATTCTCCCTCCACTGTGCCGGAAGGTAGTTGAAAAGAGGCTTTTTTTGTGACTTTTCATCATAGTAAGTTCCTTATCTTAACATTGGCATAAATTTTTTGCCTCTCCATCATTGCGAAAATGGCAGAAGAGGCTGAATTACGAAGTCCCACCCCTGAACAGGCCACCTACCATTTTTGCAGGGGTGCGAATGGGGTTGGATCAGGACTTGCACACGTAGAGTCTATTATAAGAGACGTAGTAACAAAACACTTGGAAAGCATTAACGGGATTAGACAAAGTCAGCATGGGTTTATGAAAGGGAAATCATGCTTAACTAATCTACTGGAGTTTTTTGAGGAAGTAACTAATAGATAAGGGAGAACCAGTGGATCTGGTGTATTTGGATTTCAAGAAGGCTTTTGATAAGGGGGTCCCACATAAGAGGCTAGTGGGCAAAATTAAAGCACATGGGATCAGGGGTAATATACTGGCATGGATTGAGAATTGGTTGAGAGACCAGAAACAGAGTGGGAATAAATGGGTCTTTTTTCGGGTGGCAGGCGGTGACTAGTGGGGTACCGCAGGGATCATATATTTCCAAGTTTGATGACGACAGAACTGACCAGGGTTGTGAGTTGTGAGGAGGATGCAAGGAGGCTTCAGGGCGATTTAGACAAGTTGTGTATATGGGCAAACACATGGCAGATGCAGTATAACGTGGATAAATGTGAAGTTATACATTTCAGTGTGAAAAACAAAGGCAGAGTATTATTTAAATGGTGATATATTGGGAAATGTGGATGTACAATGGGATCTGGATATCCTTGTACACTAGTCAATGAAAGTAAATAGGCAGGTACAGCAAGCAATTAGGAAGGCAAATGGTACCTTGGCCTTCATTGCAAGAGGATTTGAGTTCAGAAGAAGGGATGTCTTACTGCACTTATACAGGGCATTGGTGAGACCACACCTGGAGTATTGCGTGCAGTTTTGGTCTCCCTACCTAAGAAAGGATATACTTGCCGTAGAGGGAGTGCAGTGAAGGTTCATGAGGCTGATATCGGGGATGGCAGAGCTGTTGTTTGAGGAGAGATTGGTTCGATTGGGCCTATATTCACTAGAGTTTAGAAAAACGAGAGGGGGTCTGATTGAAACGTATAAAATTCTAACAGGGCTAGACAGACTAGATGCAGGGAGGATGTTTCTCCTGGTTGGGGAGTCTAGAACCAGGGGCCAGAGTCTCAGGATATGGGGCAGGCCATTTAGGACTGAGTTTCTTCACTCAAGAGGCTGGTCAACCTGTGGAATTCTCTACCACAGAAGCTGTGGAGGCCGGGTCACTGAGTATATTCAAGAAAGGAATTGATAAATTTTTTGGATATTAGGGGCATCAAGGGGTATGGAGAGAAAATAGATCAGCCATGATCATATTGAATGGTGGAGCAGGCTCGAAGGGCTGAATGGCCTACTCCTGCTTCTAGTTTCTATGTGCATTTTACAGAGGCAGCTGCCCATATAAAACAGCAGCTGTCTCCAGTCACGTCTGATTTTCATTCGACAGAAATGGGAAACACAATGGGTAGGATTTTCGGGTCATTTGTCAGGTGAGACAGGCGGGCCCAAGAGCTGGTCAGCCGCCAGCAATCGGCCCCCAACTGTGATTTCGCACTGGCTGGCCAATTAACTGGCAGCCAGCGTGAAAGGCGCACGGAAAGGCTCAGCGCTACCGGGGGGGGGTGGGGGGGGGCGGCGCGGGAGGAAGGTCGAGCGCTGAAGTCTGCGTGTGTGTTGGAGCGCGCAGTGAAAGTTCCCTGAAGGCAGGGAGCTGAACAACTTTAAAATCAAAAATAAAGATTTTTAAAATCTGAAAAATGTGTCCTGGCATGGGACTAACTCACAATAGCATAAGCAGAATAAAAATTCTTCCCAAAAATTTATATATTTTATTGTTTTTAATTGTGGAAACCTCATCCCACCCGTGGATGAGGCTTGTTAAAAAATCAAAAGGCCGCCTGACCGATTCGCCCACCCGCCAACCATAAGGCAGTGAAAAATAGATTTAAATGAATTGATTTGGGGCCTTAATAGGCCTCTTCATTGTCGGCAGGGATGCTGCCGACTCTTGTGCTAGTGCTCACCGACCGAAATATCGTGCACTATTTTGCGCTCAATTGGGTTGAGCCCACATCCACCCATGGGACAAAGTCCTGCCCAATGTGTGCAGATTAGACCCAGTAGGAGCAGGCCTAAACTTTGTGACGTCCTTTAGAGGAGGTGGGATACCCCTTTGGATATGGTCCTAGGACACATTTGGGGGAGGTAAGGTGCCCTTTGGGATTGGAAAAAGTAGATATCAATGTGCACAAAAAGTGCAAAAACTCATTGAACAAGAGAGTTGTCATAAGTGCCAAAAACAGCTTAAGAACTGTCAAGAGGAGCTGTCAAAAGCAATTGTTAAACTGCCAAGACGTTTAAAACTCCTGCCCTTTAATCTTTGAAAGGACTGCAGCAAATGTTTAAAAATGTATCATTGCTTGCAATTCATTTTGTCCGTTGACATAAGCCTGAGGATATTACTGGATTTGTGCTACATGACTGATTTCACAACCTTTCATTATCACAGCAGGATGCCTTTAACTTTAGTTTAATTGACAGCTCCAAGTGGATATAGACACTTCCAAGTGTGACTATGAATTACAATGCTTGTTTTTGTAAGGGATTAAGCATTTGAATGAAATGTTTGTTCTTATAAGGGATTATATAGCTGAAGGAATATACATGGGTCTTTATGAATGAGTTATTTTTGAAATAAAGTCTGCAATAGACACTAGGCCAGGATTTTATGGACCCTCCTGCCTGGCAGGATATTATGGTCCCGCCGAACTGAATGGAGATT
The DNA here is from genome assembly GCF_964194155.1 of Cetorhinus maximus. Taxonomy (NCBI): domain Eukaryota; kingdom Metazoa; phylum Chordata; class Chondrichthyes; order Lamniformes; family Cetorhinidae; genus Cetorhinus; species Cetorhinus maximus. The sequence continues at coordinate 93,910,702 of NC_135899.1, read as the reverse complement.
TAAATAGCTCGCTGCATCCACCAGGGGGAGACATGCGCGGCAGGGCCATAAAATCCTGGGTTTAGAACTTTGTTTAATCTCAACATGGCTCCTGAGGTCTACCCATGATGGATACTGGGCTAGTTGGCATGGTGGGTGTAAGGGCAAAGGGTGGTGGGTGGGAGGCATGTGTTGGTACAGGGCTATAAAGGGCCATGGAAGGCATAGGTTGGCATGGAAAGTATGAAGGGCTATGGGGATGGGTGCAGAGGCATGAGGTGGCATGGACGGTATGAGGTGGCATGCAGGTGGGTAAGGGGCCACAGGTTGGCATTGAGGGTATGAGTGGCCATGGGGTGGGTATAGGGCATGAGGTGGCATAGATGGGGCACAGAGTTTGGTGGGGTGTGAGGGCTGGGTGGCTTTTTTTTTTGTTTTAATGCTTTTCAAAAAAACTTCAGTGCCGGTGTACCAAGACAAGCCTTCTTCCCAGCCTGCCTCCACACCTGGCAGTGTCCGCAATTGTTCCAGGGTTAGCTGGCCTGACTTCCAGAGAACCCTGCCACCCCAGAGCAAAATTCCCAACTTCCGGAGCACAATCTCCCTGGTCGGGTTTGTGGAGTTGAGAAATGTCCCAACTCCGCACTCCTGACCTGGGAGTGAAAATTTAGATAATTGTCTCTAGAGAAAAGGAACGATGGGAACAGTGCTACTCCAGGTAGGCCTCATGTTCATCTCAACTATTTTCTAAAGATTAGTGTTTTAGAAGCTTAAACTTAGTTCATACCTTCACATTTCAAAGACTCGTGTATTTTCCATTATTAGGTGATTTTGTCGATTTAGTTAGCACCAAGTTCTTCCAACAAATTCTCACATACCTTCCAAATCAATCTGAACCACTCAACTCAGCAAAATGCAGGCAATTCTCTCAAATGCCCTATGCCAAAAATATCAGCTAGTGTAATTTCCACAGGTTTTTTCCGATCTTCCACTGTAGCTCCAGTAGAAGAGTGTTAGAAACGCTAAAGAAGTGACATAAATGCCATTTATACATTTTCTCTCGGGTTTCTGCTGACCGGCTGAAGATATAGTGGAAGATCAGAAGAACACCCACCATAGTTTCGGAGTTGGACTTTACTTTGAAGAAAGGTGTAATGTAGTACGTGTTAATCTTAACTGGAGCTGAGGAAGGGATGGAAAGCCAGAGGGACAGAAAATTCACCAGTGCTCCTGTGCATCTCAAAGCTAGTTCATAACCAGTAAAGGCCAGAAAACGTCTGAGATTTTCCAACAGGGATAGGAGTATCATTTGGGGACCTTTGAATGTGGAATAGAAATAACTTGGAAGACAAGGGGCATGGAAAAGTGAAGAAAATAGTCTAAAATACTAAAGAACAAAAAGTGTGTAATTGTTTCAAATATATTATTAAACTTAAAATGCAATGTATAGGGTCTCTGAAGTCTGATGTTAAGCTGTGTTTAATGCGTGTGCTGCTACAACTCCACTAAGAGTTAATGGAATTCATTATTTGTCTGTAAGTGAAGAATTTACCGTTTGCCATATATTCTGTGATGATATAAATTGGTTCCTCAGTGACCACAGCATTGAGTTTCACCAGCTTATGATGTTGCAGAGTCTTCATTAAGTTGGCCTCTGCTAAGAAAGCCTCAGGGGACATGCTCCCAGTCTTCAAACATTTAATGGCAACTTTGGTGTAGTCATTATAGTAACCTGCCAATAAAAGGAGGAACAATAAAACATCAGTGAATATGCAGTATGCATAATCTCTTATCAAAATACCAACTCCTTATTCAGGACCAGGAATAGTATTAGAAAATCTTGTTTACCGGACAGTGCAAATTTACATCAAATTCACAGCAAAAACGGTTCAGGCATACGAAATTTTGACCTGTTTTCCTATTGTCAGAGTCAAAGGACATTTCAGTAGCCCTTGGACAGCAGCATACAATTATTTAAATCTTCAACAAATCTGGTCACTGGGGATTCTGTTTTCCTGGTAAGGAATGTGGGGAACTGTCTTCACTACTTCCAACGCATCAGTGACCAAATGCAGGGTTGTGCCTTCTACAAAAAGACGACCTGCAGCTGACATGTAGCATGGAGTTGCCATAGCAGTTAACAGTACCAGTCGATTGAGACTTTAGATCTGCCTTCACTTCATTTTAGTGTGTGGCTCTGCTGTCCAATGGATATGGAGTCCTGCTCTCCTCGCAACCAATAGGTACAACAGCACTTATACTTCAGCAGCTATTAAACAGGTGTTCAGGCATCAGACTGTTCCATTACGTGCCTGCAGACTCATGACTGCATGTTGGGTTTCCTTTCATTTTAATTTTTAGCCGTTAGTTCTTGGCCCGGTTTCCAACCCCAAGACCCACCCCCTCCAACCATTGCTTGGGTCTCTTTAAATTTCATTCATATGCAATTTGCCAATCCCACCATTTAATGTGCTCTCTGCACACATCCATATCTACACCTGGAGCTATGCTTACACATAAGTCAACCACGGAAAATTCCATGCATTGAGCAGAATGCACTTCAGGCAAGCATTGCACCCATTTCCAAACATTGTGGTAAAACTGCATCTGTATCAGACAATCCACCTTACAGAATTCACCGCAGGTGACCTTTACTGTCCGAACTATTTATCAGCACGGAAGGAAGTGAATTGGACAGAAGTCACCTCTTCAATGAAACCACCCTCTAAATTAGAATCAGATTAGAGCAATTATACTACAGGTCAAATATCAAATTGTTGTTTAAAGTGCGGTGATATTATTGGTACCAGAATGATGCCAGCACAATTGTGCAGTTTGGGGCAGTTCTGCTGCTCCAATCACATCAGGGAACTTCAAATTGTCTGGAAAGTTTCAATGATAGGGAGTGGTCCCATGAGTTCCTTTAAATTTTTGATGTAACAAAGGCAGTCCATTGAACTTTATTCAACAACACAGCATCTAACTCCGCTGGCTGAAGAGCATGATCACCGGCATATAAATGCAGTAGCCTGCTAATTCTATCCTACCTTTGAAGCTGCCATTTTAATAGGGGGCCTCGACTTCCGTTATGAATGTTAGGATATCCCATATCCAGAATTCTATCACTATTCAGCAAGGAAAGTAACAGAGAAAACTTGCAAAACCCACAGGTAGGTGGGATAGAGAGGGAAAAAGAAATATTTTGTAAATATTTAGTGTATTAGATGAAATGCCTTTGTATTCTAAACAAGCTGCAAGCATTTAAAGTAAAGATGTTATGGCCTCCATTAAAGGAATTGCGTATGCATGCCTGTTTGCAATATTCTCAGCATAATTTCAAACCTAAAGAAGCATGAACGAGAGAAAGAGGAGAGCAGAATGTATTAACACCATGTGTTTATTTCCTGAGATGGTGATGAAAGACTCTTACTGTTTTTAGCCATGTGTTTATTTTTAACACAAATGAATGCCTGAGGTACATAGCTCAAGTGAAAATCTCACCCATAATTTGCTACTGTTGGCAGCTTTGCTCGTGTGGAATCGGATTTCTGTGAGCACTTTGCTAATGTCCCTGTTATCTGTGCTGGGGTTTAGATACTTAAAGGAGCAGCTACATGTGCCAATTCTGCAATTTCATCCATAAATCGAGTGCCTCTTTTTTCCAATTTCATGAGAGGAGTGAAGAGGTTAAGCAGGATGTATATGATAAGATCAAACATCCGTTACCATGCCTATAAAGTGCATCAGTATCACAGTCGAGTGGTTTTATTTATTCGAATGCATCGTATTTCGCCACGGTAACCTGGTTTACCCATGAGCTCTGTAGGTAGAGCAGAAGCCAGCCTCCTTTTATCTGTTGTTTTATGTGGAGTCTATATTTCAATGACATCTTAGGTTTTGTTCTGTATTGAAGGCTATTTCAAATCAAAGCATAGCAATGCACTTTGATGTTGATGCAGCACCAAAGCCCCTATTCCAAAATCAGCTTGATATGTGTTAGCTTTAATCCAGTCTATACTGGGATGGTTAAATCCCCCAATATAGTTGCCCCTATTGTTCCTCTCTGCAGGTTCCCTCCACGATTTGATTTCTAATCTTTGGTAATCTATAATATAGAAAATTGAACAATTTCTCTTCCTATTCAAAATTCTATTGCTATGGACTCTGTTTTAACACAATCCACTACAGCTTATGCTGTGATGGAATTCTTTATGAATATCGCTCTCCCACTTTTCCCCTCATTATCTCTCCTGAAATCGCTATAATTAATAACATTATTCTTATCTAGACCTGAACCACTTCACCATTAGGGGTATTATATAATATCTTTATATTAATAAGGATATTATTTTGTCACATGGCGGCTATATGGAAGAGTGAAGCCCTAAATGAAAAAAAAACTGGGGAGAATGAAAACCAGCAGGAACTGTGAGACTGCTGTGGGTAACCTGGCCCATCCCTTAAAGTGAGTGACTCACAAAAAGTGTTAAATTTCCCAATGGATTTTGTACCTGTGTTGAAAAGGTAGGAAAGAAATAGGGTGCACATCAAATTGGGAGCTTATTTGTGCCCAGGATTATAATTTGGTAATTTTACTTCAGTCCATGTTATGATACATGTAGCTGTTATTATTTCCAATTTCACACAGAAACACATGGTGATTATTACAGTGAAGGCTTTCTGGCCACATCAAAAGAAAGCTGTAATTTGTATCTTCACATACCCATCCAAACTTCTCCAAACTGTCCTGAACCCAACTTCTCCACCAGTTTCAGTGACTCTCGTGAGACCTCCCATTCATCATGCCACCATGGCTTCTGTGGTTTTTGAGTCTGGCAAGGCTTCTTCAAACACTGACATAAACCATCAGTATTATCTGCAACAGAGACAATTAGCTCAGTGATTCAACAAACAACCTGTGCTTTGACAATTTCAACAATTGAATAAAATAATGGCAATGGGTCTAAATCCCTAGGTTGATTTTACTTCCATGCTGGGTGATTGCCTAAGGGAGCCTGAATGAGCAGCAGACCCGGAGGTTGTGTAGGAAGCAAGACCAGCACAATTTTACTGGCCAGGCTTCACTTATCTCCTCTGCGATGTCAGTGGGAATGAGGACATAGCCAATGGGCAGGAGTGAAAATTGAGCTGGGAGCCAGATGTCACCTGCCATCCCAAGGGAAAGGTCCCTGGGATAAGCTTTGCGCTGGGGGTGGGGGGCTTGTTGGGTTTGGGGGATGTGATCAGGGAAGGAAGAGATAAGGCCATGGCTTGGGGTGAGGTGGAACAGGGCAGAGAATTCCTGCTCCTCCCAACCCACAATGCTCCACTTAAAAGTAATTTTCCTTTGAAACTTATATGGTTCTTTTTGACCACTCCATGGACTGTCACCACGTCAGAACTGCAGGGGTTGGTTCTGTGAAGGCCTCCAATATCCCTGATGATTATAAAGCCCATCATATAATTGAGCCACAACTTTTAGATTTAAATTTGGCCCCCGCCTGACAGCAGCTGGAGCCTTAGGCTGATTCAAAGTCAGTGAAGATACAAATACTGACCGATGACAATCATAGAAACACAATAGTTACAATACAGGAGGAGGCTATTCAGCCCATTATGACTGTACTGGCTCTCTGAAGGAGCAATTCACCTAGTACCACTCCCCTGCCTTCTCCCTGTACTTTCTTCCTTTACAGATAATAATCCAATTCCCTCTTTGAAAGCCACAATTGAACCTGCCTCCACCACACACTCAGGTAGTGCATTGCAGATCCTAACAATTCAGTGTGAGAAAAAGGTTTTCCACATGCTGTCATTGCTTCTTTTGCCAATTACCTTAAATCTGTGCTCTCATTCTCGATCCTTCCACCAATGGGAACATTTTTCTCTTGTCTACTCTGTCCAGTCCCCATGTTATACTGAATGACTTTATCAGATATCCTCTCAACCTTCTCCTCTTTGGAGAAACTGGGACTGTTTTCCTTTATCTATCTATGTAACTGAAGTTCCTCATCCCAGGAACCATTTTTCATAAATCTTTTCTGCACCCAGTGCCTTCACATCTTTCCTTAAGTGTGGCACCCAGGACTGGACGCAATACTCCCATTGAGGCTGAACTAGTGTTTTATACCTGTTTAACGTAACTTCCTTGCTTTTGCACTCTATGCTCCTATTAATAAAGCTCAGGATTCTATTTGCTTTATTAACCTCAACCTACCCTGCCATCTTGAATGATTTTTGCACATATACAGCCAGGTCCCTCTGCTCCTGTACTCCCTTTAGAAATGTACCCTTTATTTTATATTGTTTTTCCATATTCTTCCTACTGAAATGAAACATTTCACATTTCTCTGCAGTAAATTTCATCTGCATTTGCCCGCCCATTCCGCTAACATGTCTATGTCCTTTTGAAGTTCTACACTATCCTCCTCACAGTTCACAATACTTCCAAATTTTATATAAGTCTGAACATTTTGAAATAGTGCCACCATCGTTCAGCCAGTGAAAGCAGACTGACCATCTCATGTACCATTTCCCACCAGACAGGGGACTGCTACGCAGTTAATTGACACATGATCTTCAATGATACTTTCACAATAGCTCGAGCTCAGTGACATAAAAACAATTGCTGGAAAACACACAGATACCTGGAAAACTTCAGATGTCATCTTTTGACCAAGCTAGTAATTTGTGGAAATTGTTCCTATGTACAGTATGTTGACAGTGTGGGTTCTCAGCCCAGCAGCAGACTTACATGAATAATGGTTCACCAGCTCATGAAGATTATTGAAGGTTATCCGGGGAGATATGTAATAGCCTCCCTTATCTAGAGAGCGAATCTTATAGTGCTTCACCACGTCTCCTTGTTGTGAATCAAAGTCCCTCACAGACAGTGAATAAGAACCTGCATTCATAAGAAATGTGTTAAAATACAATGCATGAACTTTGCTTCCTGCTGCTACATATATTCAATAAAACAGCAGAATAGGTTTGAACACTTCATTCACCTCAGAAGCTTCTTTCTGTTAGGGTCCTGTGTGAGTTTGGGTATCTTCAGTTTTTATTGGGCACAAGTCCATAACACAAAATGAAGGCAACCTTATTGAAACATAAGTCCCTGGGGAGACTTGGCAGGGTGGATGCTGAGAGGATCCCATGTGGGAGACTCTAGAGCTAGGGGACAGAGTTTAAAAATAAAGGTTTTTCCATTTAAGACAGATGAGGAGAATTTTTTTAATCTGATGTTTGTTAGTCTGTGGAATTCCCTTTCCTAGAGCGCAGTGGGGGTGGGTTCATTGAATATTTTTAAGGCTGAGTTGATAGATTCTTGATTGACGGAAGGTATAGGGGGTAGACAGGAGATGAGAAAGTAGAGTTGAGGCCACAATCAGATCAGCTGTGACCTTATCAAATGACAGACCAGGGTCAAAGGGCCGAATGGCTACTCCTGCTCCTAATTCATATGTTCATCTGTAACCTTAATTTGGCAAAAAAAAAGTTTTACTCCATCAGCTATTTTTCTCAAGAGAAAGTGAGGCTGGATACCATGGTAAGGTGAAAAGAATTCCCATCTGAGATTTGGGGCAAGACATGACTGTAGGTAGAGAAGAGCGACCTGTCCCCTGCATCTAACTTGTCCTATATCTGGTTTTAGAGGGTTTACTTTAATTCACCAAAAAGATTCTCTCTTGATTTAATTCAGATACAGGCTTCCCAACATCAAATCAACTTGTATTTATATACTGCCTTTACTGTAATAAAAGCCTCAAGACAATTCACAGGAATGTAATAAAGCAACATTAAACAGGAGCCATGAAAAGTGATATTAAAGCAGATAAGAAAAATCTTAGTCAGAAGAGTGGATTTTATGGAACATTTTAAAGGAGGAAAGAGAGCTAGAGAGGTGGAGAGATTTATAGAGGGAATTCCAGAACTTGGGGCCCAGGTAGCTGAAAGTATGGCCACCAAGCACAGCATGTTAGTTGTTACATTATTTGTTCAATTGTAATGCTATGAACATCACAATGGGGCTGATTTTCTTGGTCCCCACTTGGCACTTGACTTGCCCAGGTCTCAAGCCATACAAATCCAATCATTAGCATCTGTAGCATAGGCTCATGGATGGGAAAACTGGGTTAGAAGCTGCTGTGGACCTGAGAGGCCTGAAGGTAACTAATCTAAGGGCCTTCTGGCCCGTTCAGACCCTCTAATCTGGGAGCTTCACAGGTTCAAGGCCACCGCCGCTTCTCCAAGGTCCTTAGAAATGTGTGCCCTTTCAATAAGGTAATGGAACACCTTCTTCTGCTTCATTTATACAAAGATGTCACTGTGCCAATGCAATACAAACTCAGGTAGAAACCAGTCGCTTTGTGGGAGCCACAGAATTTCTGAGCAATGGAACAGGGCAATCATATCTTTCTAACCCTATTTCCTGTCATTACAATTTGGGAAACTTCAGGCACTAAGCACAGGAAAATTGGGTCGAATACGTTTATTCAATCCCATTTGATAAGAAATAAGCAACTCAAAGTATTGCATTAACTGTTTGGTGCAAATATAAAACCCATGTCAGCACAAGTGCCTTATTTCCATTGCTGTACTGACTGGCGCTGTGCATTTATTCATATCTAATAACATACAAAAGCAAGTTATTGAAAAACTGCATCATGATATCACTAACTATGGGACTGAAAACAGGTTAAGGTTTGGAGTCATTGAAACAAAGCAAAATGTGGTTTACGCTGCAAATCTGAGGTAAAAACAGAAAATATTCAGTAGGTCTGGCAGCATCAGTGGAGCAAACTACAGTTAACATGTTTTAGGTTGATGATCTTTTGATTTTCTATCTTTATAATAATTGATAATCCACCCTGAAGGAGTTTGGGCATGTACTGGACTCACTGTGTCTCATCTCACTGTTGCATCCTTATTGTGCACAGTAACAAAGATCGATTACAAGTTTCATTCTTTGGATATTTTAAGCATGCTCTAGAGCCTCTTTAAAAGGGATAAATGGAGCAGCAACAATGACCAATTTTAAAAGTGTATTATTTTTCAAGAAATTGAAAATTGCACAAATTGTTGATGGTGACAGGACAGGATGAGAAAGCAGGAAATAAAGCTTATCCTGGGCTTCAGAAATAGAGGCAGAGAGTTTCAAAAGCAAGACATTATGATGATAAACTTGTATAAAACAATGGTTCAGCATCAACTGAAGCAGTGTCCCCAGTTCTGAGCACCGCACTTTAGGAAGGATGTGAAGGCTTTAGAGAGGGTTCAGAAAAGATTTATGGAGAATGGTTCCTAGGGATGAGGGACTTCAGTTATGTGGATAGATCGGAGAAGCAGGGGCTGTTGCCCTTAGAGAGGAGAAGGTTGAGAGGAGATTTAATAGAGTTGTTCAAAATCATGAGGGATCTAGACAGAGCAGACAGAGGGAAGGATAGGGATAAGGTGATTGGCATAAGAAGCTATGGTGACAGGAGGAAAAACTTTTTTACACAAGTGGTTAGGATCTGGAATGCACTGCCCAAGACTTGGGTGGAGGCAGGTTCAATTGTGACTTTCATAAGAAACTTGGATCATTATCTGAAGAGGGAAAATTTGCAGGGCTACAGGGAAAAAGCGGGGGAATGGGACTAGGTGAGCTACTCTTGTGGAGAGCTGGCACAGATACAATAGGCTGAATGGCCTCTGTCTGTGCTGTAACCGTTTAATGATTCCCTGAAATTCAACTCCTATTTCTGTGTTAGTGTGACAGCTAATGGAATAAACAGCTGATTAACAATGTAGTTATCTGTAGTTGATTACAGGGATATTTTATGCCTAGTATATTATGATTAACAATAACTAAGGCTAATCCAAAACCACACTTGTAATGTTCTTCCGTCAGTACATAAAGATGTAATCCAACAATTATTACATCTCTAACAAATAAACATCACCAGAGAATGAATGACCTCAGCAGGTCATCTTTTAAAGCATACCCTTAGTGGTCTCACTCTCTCGAATTAGATAGGAGCCTTGTGTGTTGCCAGCTGTTAGCAGTTGTCGTTCAGCCTCTTTCCGGCTTAAATCTTTAAAGAACCATCTAGAAAAGGTGAAACCATTGACTGTTAGTCAAAAGCTGAAATACATCAATAATCTTGAGCTGAACTAGTATTCTTGTAGGGAGAAGTGTGCCAATGATGGGTCAACATAGTTCCAGCAAATATATTTCTGAACTCATTAGTATGATAAAGGTAGGGAATAAACTTGCAGATTATAAAGAAGGGGATAAAATATAAGCTAAAAAAAAGGTCAAAAATGTCAAGGGACTAAGGCAGGCACCACACATGCTTTAATAATTCTGTAGGTTTGGATGCAATTCTGTTATATTCTCATTGAACCCCTTGTGATCACCCTTGTGAAAGCAGGAAAAAGTAGAATCAAAATAAAGACAAAATGCTGTAAAACTCAGCAGGTCTGGCAGTATCTGTGGAGAGAGAAACAGGGTTAACGTTTGGGGTCCAATATGACTCTCCTTTGGAAGTCTGGAATATTGGAACTCCGATGAATTATTGGACTCAAAATGTTGGGTGTTTCTCTCTCCATAGATACTGCCAGACCTGCTGAGAATTTTGGGCCCTTCGTGTTTTTATTTCAGATTTCCAGCATCTGCAGTATTTTGCTTTGATAAAAGTAGAGTGACAAATCTGGACAATTTGGATCCCGATTAATGTGTTACTGGATCAATTTACATGGATTCTTTACGTTTCATTATTTGACTCAATGTGGATGGGCTGCTGGCTGAATGCTAGTTAGTAGAGTCCACAAATATGACAGAACACCAAGGAGATCGATGCATTCTCTGGGTAGTGACTGAAGTATCATTGCCACAGCTCGTCCTGGGGGTGGGAGGAAATAGAGAAGGTGGATTCTCCTTGCAGAGGGCAGAACGGGGCTGGGGTGGGTAGTGTGCTGGGCACGGAGAAGGACAATACAGCCAAACATAGGGAAATATTGCAATGCTTGTTTCAGTAAAATATTTTCCTAGAGAATCCCTTTAATATTTACTATTGAACAAGAACAGAGTCTTAGTAGGGCTCAGTGCTCAAAATGTCCAATGACCAATGCAAAGCAGCATCAAGAAAGGGAACAGAATGTTGAACTGCAAAGCGAAAACAGTAGAATGTGTGTCAGAAAGCCATGATCAAACTGAATAGTATTCTGGTCAAACCACACCTTCAGCACCATGTCCAACTCTGGTCAGATCCACCTTCAGCACTGGTCATTGAGACACGGAGATATTCAAGCACTGACCACAGGTGAGCCAGAAAACGGATCCCTCATCCTAAAGTTATGCAGAAAAACTAAAGAATTTTAGCCTTGGAATCATTGGGAATTAATTGAACGCTGCAGTGAGGGGGCTTCAGGTCTCTCAGGACAATTAAGCCAAGGTGGGTCAAATGGCTTCCTTCATCCACTATTACCCTGTGATCAAATGTTTTAAGAAGTTTAAATTTTCAGGTGTTCTATTACGACCTCTTATGTTTCATTGTCCCAGTAACAGTTTAATTGTTAAATTACATCAAAAACAGGTCTAAAATTGAGGGGATTAATTCATTTCAAGCTAAGTCCTAATGTCTTTAACAAACTATCCTTTCCATTCTAAACGATGTGTTCAAGCCTTTCCTAAGTATAACTGAATAAAGTTTCTCTTGCTCAAATTACTGTTTTGTGGTCTCAGTAAAATGAACCTGGACTGTCTAATCTCAACTCAGATGTGAGTTCACATGAAAATCTGGCACCACAGCAAAACACCTGGAAGTTTGTTTATAAATTTCATGAAGGCAGAAGATGTTGGGAAACGGGAATGTCACACTGGAGGTGCTGAGGGATTGCGCATTGGGTCCATTGAGCAGGGGAGAGGAAATCCCTCCATATCATGTGACAGGCCTATCCAGGAAATGTGTGGAAGGGTTCCAACAGTATGAGCTCATGCCCAAACACAACCAGAAAAGTATATTTGGAATATACAAGAACAAACAGAGAAAGGATCCTTACGGTTCAATCTCGAGTGTGTGTGCTCGTGCCACAAAATTGAATGGAATGTATCCTTCTTGTCCTGTCACCAGAGACTGCGCTTTCCACCAGTCCCCCTCCCTGTCAAAGAGGACAAATCACATATTATTTTGCCTTGGGCCACAATGATGAAGTTAGAACAAAGAAAGACATAACAAAAAACAGCCACTCAGCCCATCAACCTGCTCTCAATCTGCATCAATATTTTCTGACCTCCATTTAGCTCCAATCCCCACACAATCCCACCACTGGACCAGACAGCATATAGTCTCACCAGATGTATCTGGACAGACCATACATTTTTGTCCCAGCAGAAGAGAGTGAGCCGTGAGAACTCCAATCTTTGGAATCACCCCCAACCCTTTGCCCCCTAATGTCAATGGCCTTGCAGGGAGCAAGTGGAGCCTCACCCTCAGAAGGCAACCCTGGTATGAGCCCCAAAACAGTCATAACAGGATTAGTACTCATCTACAGTAAGGAACTTAGAAAAGCTCTGAATTTGGATAAAGTTTTATTTCAATTAAATAGAACAGCAATTTGGCCTATAGCAGGTAAGTATTTTGCCCTAAACTTACTGTAAAATTGTATTTTTAATGTATAATTCAGCTCAGTGTTTTCCCATAAAAAACCCAAAAGATATATCAGGTTATAAAAAATTGTCAAACAAATAACCAGTATAAATACATTCCTGGCACACCATGGATATCATTGCAACAGCAGAAAACAGAGGCCATACCTTGTACTCGTTTGCCTTCAATGTTCTGAAAATGTTTATTTTTGATCAGAAATGATTGGACTGTACAATCTATTGCAAAATTCATCTTTTAGAATAATGAAATAAATGATTGAGGTGCACGCATTTCAGGTTGTGATTATATTTTAATACTAATCTTAAATCTTGCTAGGGGCCACTTTGTGGAATAATCTCCAACATCGCATCACAATGTGACATCCAAAAATATTCTGACAAAACCAGGAAATTATTTTTTGTGTACAACTTACATTTAAAGTGAATATGATCATACAGTTTGCAATAAACTCTATTCATGATCTGACAATGAGTTAACCTGTTTATATTGGTGGGTGGATGCTGTTGCCTCACTGGACAGAGGTGAGATGTGCTGACAAAACAGAAGCAAGGTATTTGTTTGCAGGGGGCAAACAGTTTGTTAACGTTAAGGACTTCTTTCTCTTGTGTTCCAGACATTGTTGAATAGAAACAATGGCCTGATTTTTACTGCGGGCTTCAGGAACCTGACATTGGGGTGAAAAGTGGGTCCTGAGCCTGCACTGGCTGATGCCAGGACTGGCTTGGTAATTTTACTGCAGGTGGCCTCATAATAGGCTATCTATGGGCTTGCTTGCTGTCCAATAAAAGGACAGTGGGCAGCTCTTGATGGTGCTGGCAGAGGGGAAGCAGCCCTGAGACATCAACAACCCCACTGGGAGAGGTGAGTGTTGCTGTGGCAGGGAGGAGACCATGGGTCACCTCCAGGTATGTAAATTAAAAATAAAAATTCAGGGGGCTAAGGATCGAAGCAGAAACCCCTTTTGTGGGGGTCTGGGAAATCGTTAGTGCCTTCCCTGTCCATGGCCCCCCCTCTTTGGGCCAGAGAGACTCTGGCTCCGATGCCTCCCCGGGCTGCTGCAGGGAGGCCACTTCCATGAAACTGGTAGCCCTCCCAATGTGGCGGGGGCTACACTGCCATCGACAAACCATTGGCGGCCCTGAAAAAAATGACCTTAATTGGGCCCTTAGGTATGCAAATCGGCTGCTCACCTCCCTGGAACAGGCAGCCAATCCACCTCGCAGCCTGCCACCGGGAAAATCAACCAGTGGTGGAACTGTGTTGAGGGGCCATCCAACATGGCTCCCCATTATCATACTGACCCCCCCTCTCCACAGCTCCAATCCCACCACCTGGGGCCAGTAAAATTCTGCCAAATATATATCTCCGTTGCAGAGGTTGATAGAGTTTTTATGGATTCACTTCCTTCAATTTGCCAACGTGGATTTTTCCTAATTTTTCTCCGGCACCGCATGAAGCCAACCTCCCAGGTGACTTACCGCTTGAGAACTTTCATCTGGTCTCCTTCTTTGAAATCTAGGTCATCCTGATGGGTTCGTTCATAGTTGTACAAGGCGACAAATATATCATCAGCTGTAAAACAATCAGTTCAGTTGTTTTCACTCCAGTAATAAAAATTAGTTTGGATTCCAAATAAAGTTTCTTTTTCTGTGATGCACACCAGCCAAACATGGCATCTCGCTCCCATTCAGTGCAGCCTCCTCTCGAGGATTCAGAATCATGTTCTGCACTAAAAATTCTGAAAGTAAGACACTGGAGTAACAAAGCAAAGTGGGATTTGAATGCTTAAAAAATTGATTGACAGGATACCTGGGGTAAAATTGCCCCATTCTTAATTTCCATGGTCCTTCCTGGAGAACATTCTTTAACAATGTGCTTTAGGAGAACATGGGTGTAACATTGTAACAATGCAGTCAGACATTATTTACTGAAGACCACCATTCATTCAGCTCAGAGGTCAGCTTCGTATCGCAACTTACCTATAAAGGGGGAAGCTGGTGGAGAGTGAAGTTCATAGGACACCAGGGGATCACGTATTTCGGGATAGTTCTGCAATACAAGCAGATAACAGTGATACACTGTTGTACGGTGAAGAGGAACTTCAACATCAAAATAACAAGATAGAAAATCAAAACTATTATTACATCCTTGGATTGCTATCCTGCAGCCTTCAGAACATAAAGTAAATATCAATACATTTAAACAGGCTTACACGGAGATGAACTTACTTCATTTTATTCATTCATGGGATGTGGGTGTTGCTAGTTAGGCCCGTATTTATTGCCCCTTTCTAATTGCCCTTGAGAAGGTGGTGGTGAGCAATCTTCTTGAAGGAGTTCCAGGATTTTGACCCAGCTACAATAAAGGGAATGGAGGTACAGTTCCTAGTCATTTTGGTCTGTGATTTAAAAGGAACTTGCAGGTAGTGGTGTTCCCCTGCACCCCCAGCTCGGCTTTGCAAGGTGCTATCGAAGGAGCCTTGATCAGTTGCTGCAGTGCATCTTGTAGATGTGTTTTAATGCTAGGCCAGACCCCCAAGTTTTTGGTAAGACCCCATTGTGAATGGCGGCTGAGTTGGTATTATTGATAGAGTTGATCAGCAGACACTTCTTTAGGTGGAAACTTTATTTACAAAAGGTACTCAGCAGCAACTACACGTGTGCTTTCAACTCAAACTCTATCTCTGCGCTACTAACGACAGAGGGAGCCTGTGCTACTCTCCTATTGGGTACTAAAGATCATGTGATCTTCCTAAACAAGCATTATTCTTAAAGGTATATTACACATTAAAGAAAACCATAATTATCACATCCCTCACCCTTTACTTAGATAGACATTTTATATTTACAAGTACAAATTTCTCAAGACAACAAAATATTTATACTGGGCAAGTAATTTACAAGTTCAGTCTTTCAGGTGGTTTCCTGATGAGTGTAGAATGTCTCAGCTCTACAACTACAGATTCTTTGTCAGGAACACCCTTTTCCAGAGTTGCCTGAACATCAGGTGCTTCATGGGCACTTGCAGTCCTGTGTCCTCAAATCTTACAGGAACATCAGACATGTCTATACTGGGTTGAGTGTCCTCAAAAGGAAATGTAGACCCGGTCATGGTCACTGGTGGAATCAATTCTTGGTGATTTGCTTCTCCCTCCCTTAAATGATCCACATGTCCCCGTATTACCCAGCCTTCCATCTCCACGTGGTAAGATAGTGGTACAGTCCCTGCACTTATTTCACCTGGTAGCCACTTTGGTCCTTCTCTGAAGTTCTTCACGTATATCGGCTCTCCTACGGTAAATTTCCTCTCGCGACTATGCCAGTCATATCTGATTTTCCGGCTTCCCTGACTCCTTTCCACCTTCTCCTCTAAATTCGGCATTATTAAGCTCAATCTCATCCTGAGACGGTGTTTCAACAATAACTCCGCAGGTGTGACACCTGTTGTTGCACGAGGGGTGGTCCTATAATGGAAAAGAAAGTGTGCTAGCTTGGTTGCTAAGGAACCTCCAGTTAGCTTTTTCATGGCTGCCTTGAACGTTTGAACCGAACTTTTGGCCAGTCCATTTGAGGAGGGGTGGTGCGGTGAAGTTTTTTTTTTAAACGAGTGATACAGTTGAGGCTGATAAACCATTGAAACTCAGCACCTGTAAATGCCGTGCCATTATCAGGAACAACTACTTCTGGTAGCCCATGAATGGTAAAACTTTGACGTAGCTTCTCAATTGTAGCAGAAGACGTTGGTGACTTCACCTCATATGTCCATCCATTTTGAGTGGGCATCAATAATGAGCAGAAACATTGTTTCCATGAAACGTCCATAGTCAGTCAATGTGTAACCACACCCATGGTCTTCCTGGCCATTCCCAAGGGTGTAATGAAGCTGTTGAAGGCAACTTTTGCAGTTGCTGACATTGCACGCAATTCTTCACCAAACTCTATTTCGCCATCCAGCCCAAGCCATAGATAGCTGCGTGCTATGGTCTTCATTTGGGAAATTCCTGGATGAGCACTGTGTAGTTCAATTAAAAGAGGCTCCCTTCCCTTTGGGGGAACTATCACTCGTGCTCCCCACAATAAGATGCCATCCTGGCTGGTTATTTCTAGTCTTCTGTTAAAGTACAGTTTCATTTAATCAGATGCGGCCTCTTGTGACCAACCATGTAGCACTTGTTCTCGCACTTGAGATAGGACTGGGTCCCGACTCATCCAGTCTTTGATCTGTTGAGCACACACTGACGAGGAATCTAAGAAACTTAATAAGTTCCAATGGAACTGGGACGTCTTCATTATTTTCTAGTAAAGACAAACGACTAAGTGCATCGGCGTTTTGAGATTTGATTGCCAGGCCTGTGTATGAAAGTGTGTTCGTTTGGTGCCAGGATTAAAGCCTATTGTTGTATTCTTGCTGAGGGTATGGGTGGCATAGCCTTGTCCTCACTGAACAATCTCAGCAATGGTTTATGGTCTGAAACGATTGTAAAATGCGACCATGTATGTATTGGTGAAATTTCTTGACACCAAAAGGTGATGGACAGGCCTTTTTTCTCTATCTGCGAGTACCCCTTTTCCGCTGTGGTGAGTGTTCTTGAGACATAACCAATAGGCTATTCCGTGCCATCATCCATCCAATGAGAGAGCACTGCGCACACTCCATAGGAAGATGCGTCATGTGTCAGCACCAATTCTTTCGTCTAGTCATAATGCACTCATAGATTGGACGAGTGTAACAATTGCTGCACTTTTATGAAAGTTTCTTTCTGGGGTGCCTCCCAAGACCAATGTTAGTTCTTTGAGTAGAGCAGGGGGGCCAGCACTGTAGACAAATTGGATAAGAACCACCCATAATAGTTGATCGTTCCTAGGAATGATTTGAGCTCGGAGACGTTCTTTGGCGCAGGTGCCTCTCTTATAGCTCTCACTTTCTCCTCAACTGGGTGGAGGCTCTGTGAATCTACCCGGTGACCCAAATAGATTACCTCCCTCGCTTGGAATGTGCACTTTTCTTTTTTTAGACGCATTCCAGATTTCAAGAAACATTAAGATTGAGGTTTGCCAAATGCTCTTTTGTCAGTGAACCCCATCACCAAAATATCATCTAAATAGACTACAACCTGAGGCAGTGCCTGCAGTAAGCTTTCCATTGTTCTTTGGTAGATGGTGCAAGCTGAGGAGACGCTGAAAGGCAATCGAGTATATTGGTACAACACTTTGTGGGTATTAATTGTGACAAGTTCCTGGGAGGCATTATCCAACTCTAGTTGTTGATAAGCATGACTCATATCAAGTTGTGTAGGTGGTTCCACCTACCAGCTTGGCATACAGGTCTTCAATTTTTGGAATGGGATGCCTGTCTAGCTTAGCTGCTTTATTAGCAGTCAATTTGTAGTCTCCACAAATTCGGATGCTTTGGTAGGATTTAAGGACAGGGTCTCTTGGTGCTGCCCATTCTGAGAACTGCACAGGTTGTATAATGCCCAGTTTTTCTAGTCTGTCCAGTTCGGTGTTGACTTTTTCTTGCAGACTGTAAGGCACTGGTCTCGCCTTCATGAATTGGGGGTGGGGGGGCGGGGGCGGTTGCCTGTGGCTCCACATGAATTTTTGCCTGCAGCCCCGGGATCTTCTCAAGTTCATCCTTGAAGACTGTGGCGTACTTTCACAGTAACTCTGGTAACCCACTTTCTCTCAACTGGAAAATTTCAGCCCATTCTAACTTAATCCCCTTTAGCCAGTTTCGCCCCAGGAGGCTTGGCCCCTCACCTGCTACCCCATCAAGGGTAGCTTTGCTGATTGTCTTCCATAATGGGCAGTTACTCTATTTATACCTGAATGTCTTCACCTGTGTTCGTTTCTAACTGAGCAGCTGTTTCTTCTAAATTTAACTGATGTTCCCCTTTATTCAGATATCTGAAGGTATGTTCCCCAATTACCTTAGCGGAAACTCTCATGTCCACTTCCATTTTAACAGGTTTGCCATTTACTTCCACTGTTACAAGTATTGGTTCTGTCTTTCTAACTTTCAGTTTAAACAACAAGTAACTATATGAATTTGTTGATTCAGGCTCTTCTACACTGTAGATCTCACTGGGTTTTTTTCTTTTGTTTAAAAGCCTGCTTGACCCTTTCCTTGCACTGCCTCATTATATGTCAATTTCTGTGACAAAAATAACATTCGATTTTTTTTTTAAACTGCCAATGGTTAAAAGGCAGCTTGTTTCCACTTCTATTGAAATTATTCTTCGTTTTTGCTGCTAAGTCATTTTTTCTCATTTCCTGCTTCTCGTCAGAATCTTGCATTTTTGCACCCTTTTTGCCTGAGGCTTCCCGGCCGAAGTGGAGGACGGCGCCATTTTGCACACCCTGTATTGCTTTTGAATCTCTTACTGCGCTTTCCATGGCCAGCGATCTCTCTAGCACCTTCTTGAAATCCAAATTCGTTTCAGACAATAATCTCTTCTGAATCGTGTGCTCATTCATACCACACACTAAACCATCTCTGAGCATGTCGTTCAGAGTTGTACCGAACTCAAATGTTCTGTTAACAATTTCAAACTTGCCACAATGCATGCCACTGTCTCCCCGAGGGCTCTATTTCTCGAGTTAAACTTGAACATTTGCATCGTTACTGAGGGCTTCGGTTGATAATGACCATTCACGAGGTTCACCAATTCATCAAAATTTTTCAAATCTGGGGCACTGGGTGCTGTCAAACTTCAAATCAAGCTGTAGGCTTTATTCCCACATGTACCAGAGGATTGCTCGCCTCTTCTCTTCCCCCGTAATCTTGTTTGCTTGGAAAAAGAAAGTGAGGCAATTAATGTAATGAGGCCAATCATCCGTGGCTGGATCGAAAGGATCAATTCTTTGGAATTGCCGCATTGAGGGGGGATTACTTTGTTGATTCAAATGGAACCCCTACTTACAATTATTGGGCGAGGTACAGTGCGGATTTCATTTCACTTGATTTCTTTTGTTAAACCTGTTGCAAAGAATTTTCCCGGTGAGCGGGGGCGGGGCCCACTTGCCGACACTCCCGATGTCATCCCGCGTCATTTGCATTTTCAGTTCGGAGGGGGCGCCGCTGAGTCAGCTGTGCACCTGCCGATCTGTCAACGGCCTATTGAGGCCATTCAAAAAACAATTAAACCAATCAGTGGACCTGCCCATCCAAGCTTAAGGTCAGCGGGCAGGCCGAGAGTGCTGGCGGCCACCTGAAAAAGCGTGAAACCTCATCCATCGGCGGGATGAAGTTTCATGACTGAATTAAAAAATTAAGATTCACTTTTATTTAAAGTTATGTCCATGTCCCAACTCATGTGACATTGTCACATGAGGGGACGTGGATGGCAAATGAAGTTTGACAGAATAACTCTTTCACTTTGGGAACCGATCTCCCTGAGGCAGCACTTAGACTCAGGAAGATCGGAGCGTGTGCGCGTGAAGGAGCGCACATCCACAGTCGGAATTCCCCCACCGCGGCTGCACAGGGAGCGCTCAGCGCTTCCACGCGGACATCACGCTGGGTAGGTCTTAATTGGCCCGCCCACGAAAAATGGCGGCGCGTCCCCAATCGGAGGTGATCGGAGGGCTGTCCGCCCGCGCCCGCTCTCGCACTCCCCCCCCCCCCCCGCCCCACAATGGGGGGAAAATGTTACCCGTTATATCCTCATTGCCAGTTTGTTGTGAGTGGTGGCCGAGTTGGTATTATTGATAGAGTTGATCAGCAGACACTTCTTAGGTGGAAACTTTATTTACAAAAGGTACTCAGCAGTAACTACACGTGTGCTTTCAACTCAAACTCTATCTCCGCACTACTAACTACTGAGGTAGCCCATGCTACTCTCCTGTTGGGTACTAAAGATCATTGGATATTTCTTAACAAGCATTATTCTTAGGTATATTACACACTAAAAACCATAATTACCACAGACCCGGTTAAGGACAAAAAATGTTTTGATTAAAGTAGACAGTTTGAGATTCAAGACACTTGTTAAGTGAATAAAGCCACAGGCTTTTGAAAAACAAAAATAAACTTTACCACACAAGGTCAGAAAGATAAAGCAATTTACAATATCTATCTTATATTCTAACATTCAGGGTTAATAGGAGGTACATATGAATTAACAGGTAAACTGTGGTCAAACACACCACACAATAAATGACAGATGCGACTAAGGCAGAGTCCATGAATTTCTCAGCAACCCACCCAGACATCAGTAAACCAGTCAACCAATCTCACTGAAACCCTCTCTCTCTCTCTCATGAGGGATTCCAATTTTCACCTTCAAAGATCTAATGTGGAAATTCTCCCCAAAGGTTGCTCCAACTCAGACAACATCCTCAACAGCCCACCTCAGGAGGATTTCAATCTGGTCTCCAGAGATTCTGTTCCCCTGGATTCCCAAGTGCGCACTCAAGCACAACCTACAAGCGCAACTTCAGCTCCTCAGCCGAGCCAAGCAGAACACTACTGTTCCAAGGGGTTACCTTCACACCAGTAGCCCGCAGGATGGAGTCACCAACCTTCAACTGCCTTCTTGGATCTTTAGGACTTCTCCTGAGTCCTCTTCAATTACCAGGACTTCCCTTTAGCCATCTTCACTTAGAGTCTGCTACCCGTAGCCCTTTCCCCGTTTGGAGCCTGTTTCCCGGCTCCTCTATTTTTTACCTTAACTTAAAAAGGGACCTGTCTCTGTCCCTACCTGGGACTTCCTTTTAGGATCCCTCCCTATCCTGCGCCTGATAACAGGTAATGTGGAGCAATAATCTTCCATGGCACTCTGTTCCCAGTCACCTGACCCAGGTTTTCATGCCATTTTTCTTCCTACACAGGCGCCACAGAACATAGAAGTTGCAGAACTGCACATGACCAGCCTGCTCCTGCAAAAGCTCCGAGGTCAGTCAGGCGTTGACGTTCCTGACCTCCACTCTCAACGTTAAAGTGAGTTGACTTCCACAACAGGTGTTATAAGTGAATGTTTAAGGTGGTGAATGGGGTGCCAATCAAACAGTCAGACCTTATGATTTTATATCACAGATTAAAATGATAACATTTTACAGGTAATGTGGAGCAATAGGCCTTTTCACTTCTTGGGATGTTGTGGTATGCAGTTTGAAATTGTGAGAGCCAAGGTTTCCTGGGGCTATCAGCAAGTAGGGGTTCAGTATTTCTCTAAAGGGATTAAGTAAACAGCCTATTAACTGGTGAATTTTGTTCATGCTTCAAAAGAGAGCCTTTTCCTTTAAAAACATGGATGGAATTTAATGCCTCCGCCATGGTGAGTTTAATGGCAGGGAGGGCATTTAAATCAGGCAGGAGTGTGGTGGGTGGGACCCAGCTGCCTCCCCACCTTCACCCCGATTAAGCCTGTGGACAGCATTCCTGCCACGGTGCCAATTGAGGCCCTTAAGTGGGCAATCAACTAATGCCCATTGAAGGGTCTCATGCCACCGTCATTTGTATTAAACCAGGGGCAGGGGCTCATCATGAGGGGAACACAGCAAGCAAACCGTGTGGGCTTCCAGGGGATGCCTGATCGAGGGATCCAACATTGGGAATTGTGCGAGGGTGGGGGCAGGCAAGCTGAAAGATAGAATTTACACCTTTATAGCACATTATCACACCTCTTAACAAGATACCATAGTACTTCACATGCAACAATTCTACTATTTTAAATCTCAGTAGAGCTAAATTGACTTTAACTGTGTTCTACTGAAATAAATTATCAGAAGGTTGTCACATCTTCTACATGGTGTGAATACAATCCTCAATAACCATGGAAGTCAACTGCAGAACATTAGATTCCCCCCTGCAAACTACTTGGCCAAGCTCCATCACCCCTTTACGCTCTGTTATTTTTGCAGACAAAGGAAGGCCATCACCTGGCAATAATTTGAATGTTTAATCTGGGAAATGGCAACATTAATGCCAAATGATCATGTGGCATGTTGGTGGATTTATTGGCAGTAGAAATGCAAATATTCCGATTTCAGTCATGGCTGCAGTAAGGGCTAGAGTGATATTGAAGGAATATGGTATTGCAGCTAACTACACTGAAGTAAATATTTCTCCTTGGTTTTATTCTTGCCAATTTCCTCTCCTCCTCTCATAGAAACTTGGATTCCTTGCTGAGGTGTGGTTACCCTCTAGCAGTCAACCCTTTAGGTATTCTTTATAAATGATCCTTGAAATGAAATGTCAATGTCTTCTTGACTAATGTATCAAATTCAGTCCTGACCTAATGCCCACACAGATGCACTCCAGCGAGACTGACTGCACAGCAATCAAGAATGCTCCCCTCCCTGATCAGGAACACGGAGACCCACTGTAACAAGCACAGAGCTGTACCAAGATCAACTAATTCAGCAGAGAACACGGGCTTTACTTGCCTCACAATCAGGCAAAACTCGATAAACTTGCTGAAACATTTAAAGAGCTTGTCCTGATGAATGTATATTACAAATCAAATAAAGACCAATTTTCCACCTGTACAGAATTTATTCAATTTATAAAATGTAAATACTTCCGTTGTAAATTCCTCTTATGTGAATGCTTTATACAAGAACAATGTTTACAGTTGTTTTCAGTATCATCTACATGACTTCAGTTATTGCCAATAGCTGCAGAATTGAGCAAATTGTAAGTAGTATTAATAATTAACGTTTCAGAAAAAAATGCCCTAATTGAAAGCATATCATAGAGATACACTGTTATTTCCTAATATTTCCATCCTAGTCAAATTCCTTTCAGGTTGAAGTGATGTCATAAACATCCTGCAAATAATCCAAATGACATTACCACACACAGCATGTACCTGTTGAGGTGCCAGAGGGAATGCAATGGAAAGGATTTGATCCTGGGATTCACATAGCAATAACCTGAGTAGGATATCACTTTTATAGAGTCTTACAGCACAGAAAAAGGTCCTTCAGCCCATCGAGACTGTGCCGGTCAAACAAGTACCTAACTATTCTAATCCTATTTCCCAGCACTAGGCCCATAGCCTTGTATGCCATGGCATCATAAGTGCACATCCAAATACTTTTTAAATGTTATGAGTGTATCTGCCTCTCCTACCCTTTCAGGCAGAGTTCCAGATTCCCATCACCCTCTGGGTGAAAAAATTCTTCCTCAAATCCCCTCCAAACCTCCTGCCCCTTACCTTAAATCTATGCCCCCTGGTTATCGATCCCTCCACCAAGGGGAAAAGTTCCTTCCTGTCTACCCTATCTATGCCCCTCATAATTTTATACACCTCAATCATGTCCCCCTCAATCTCCTCTGCTCCAGGGAAAATAAACCCAGTCTATCCAATCTCTCTTCATAACTAAAACTCTCCAGCCCAGGCAACATCCTGGTAAATCTCCTCTGCACTCTCTCTAGTGCAATCACATCCTTCCTATAATGCGGATTCCAGAACTGCACGCAGTACTCTAGCTATGGCCTAACTAGCGTTTTATACAGTTCCAGCATAACCTCCCTCCTCTTATATTCTAAGCCTCGGCTAATAAAGGCAAGTATCCCATATGCCTTCTTAACCACCTTATCTACCTGTCCCGCTACCTTAAGGGAAGGTGGACATGCACACCAAAGTCCCTCTGATCCTCAGTACTTCCCAGGGTCCTACCATTCATCGTGTATTCCCGTGCCTTGTTTGTCCTGTCCAAGTGTATCACCTCACACTTATCTGGATTAAATTCCGTTTGCCACTGATCAGCCCATCTGACCAGCCCGTCTATATCCTCCTGTAATCTAAGACTATCCTCCTCGCTATTTACCATCGCACCAATTTCCATGTCACCCGTGAACTTACTAATCAACCCTGCTACATTCAAGTCTAAAACTCTTCAATGGCTCATTTTCTTGTAATTGCTCCTGAGATCAGCTATCCTAGTGCAGGCATGTGATCCAGCTAGATCGTTAACAATTTGTGGAACTAAATCCCTCATGTGTGCACTGAACCATCAGGGGAATCAGGCTCAAATTTGTAAGAAGCCAGACTTCACAATTTATCAAGAAACCGGAGCTTTAAACAATGGAAAATCCATCACTGAGTCAAGTACTCACATGAGCTACTGACTTCAGCTCATTCATTTCACTGGATTGGTTCTTGGCGTGAGTTCAACGGATTTAAAGAATGAGAAATACTTGCTCTCATGTGGCCCCTTACTACATCTCCAGACACTTAGGTCTGATCAGTGGTGTTATTCAGCAGCTGTTTTGCGCAAAGCAAAATCCTATAAGCATCAATATCATTACAGACTAGTTAATATATTTCTTTCTGGTGATATTGGCTGAAAGAAGAGCAGTAAACAGGAAATCAGAAAACTCTTTGAATCGTGGAACTGTATCTTTAATAAACAACCTGTGACAGCAGAGGAGGCCAACAAGGCCTTAGCTTACCATCTGAGTCAAAGGATGAAACCTTTGACAAGCGATAGCCCCTCAATACTGTAATGGTGCTTTACCTTAGGCCATAAGTCAAGTCTTCTTGTAGGGAGTTCAAACCCACAACCTCCTGGCCCAGAGGTGAGAGGCTCATTGACTCAAATGGGATGGGCAATAAAGGCTGGCCCAGCCAGCAATGCCCACATCCTGTGAACGAATAAAACAAAATTGAGCTAGGCTACAACTTGTTGCTGCCAATAGATCAAAATCGAGCAAACAAGTCACGACTATTCAGCTTTGCTGTAGACAATATTGTGTAGTCTTTATCACACCTCGATGTTTTTTAAGGACCCTTTCACTAAACTAACATGCAGGGCACACAGAAAGCGATTGTGATTGGCTGGCAGCTCTCTAAGGCGAGACTTGCACCAGGCTGAGAAGTGGATGTCCTGTCTCCAGCCAATTAAAGCTCCTCAGACAGTTAAATAGCCATCGGGCTGTTGTGATTGGCCGGGGTCTGTTCCTCCTCAACCCTTCAGGTGGTGGGGGCAGGAAACCTCACCATCTGAAAAATCCTGCCTTTAATTTTCCAGGAGTATGTGGCCTCTTTTTCCTACCAAAGTGCACCATCTGACTCTATATTGAAATTTATTTGTCAATTTCACAGCCATTCCGGTCTTCCAGGGTGTCTCGGAGTTATTCTGTTTCACAGGCTTTGTCTGGTGAATTGTCTCACACCGTCAGCAACAACAGCGCAATAATTGTCTCGTTGTTAGCTGGTGATCTCTCGTATCAGGTTTTCAATGTAGTGAACAATTTCTGAATAAATTTTGACAATCCCCTTCATAATATTGAAATCTCCAGTGAGGTGTTACAATCCAGTTAGGGACCAGTAATTTTGTCAAAGTAGACAAAGTTTGAAATCCCGGTTACCCACAAGGAGAATAAAACCACAAGATTCCATGGTTTTAAACAAACAAAATCAACTTTACTACAGTAAGTCAGAAAAGTCAAACAATTTACAATATCTATACTCTAACATTTAGAATTAACATGAGGTTTGTTTTTAAATTCTTTCTTGGAATATGGACATTGCTGGTAAGGCCAGCATTTGTTGTCCATCCCTAATTGCCCCTTGAACTGATGGCTTACCCGGACCGGCCATTTCAGAGGGGCAGTTAAGCATCAACCACATTGCTGTGGGTCTGGAGTCACATGTAGGCCAGACCAGGGTAAGAATGCCAGATTTCCTTCCCTAAAGGACATTAGTGAACCAGATGGGCTTTTACAACAATCAATGATAGTTTCATGATCACCATTACTGAGGCTAGCTTTCAATTCCAGATTTATTAACTGAATTTAAATTCCACCAACTGCAATGGTGGGATTTGAACCCATGTCCCCAGAGCATTAGGCTAGGCCTCTGCCTTACTAGTGCAGTGACATTACCACTACACCACCATATTCACCTAATATGAATTAGATATGAAGTAAGTATGAATTAACAGGAAAACCGTAGTCAAATACATCACACTGCACATTAAATGGCAGATGTGGCCAAGACAGTTCCCACAGATTTCTCAGCAATCCACCCAGACATCAGTAACCACTGAGAGTCATACTATCTCATTAAAACTCTCCCTCATGGACAATTTCAACTCTTCACTTCTGAAGATCTAGTCTCAGAATTCCCTCAAAAGTCACTCCGCCTCAGACTGCCTCGCCAACTACTCTCCTCCTGAGATTGTGTTCCACAGGATTCACAAAGCTGTGCTCTTGCATCTAAATACAGACACATTTCCAACTCTTTCACTGACTGCTAGCTTCATTACGCTAGGACTGCCCCTGGTTTCTCTGAACTCCAGTCTCCTGGCTTCATTGAGCAATAACCAACTCCCAGGGCTTCTTCTGAACCTTAACCCTCTCCAGCATGAAACCAGCAATCTTCCACCATTTTCCCAGCTTCCCGGGCATTGTTGAGCCCCAACTGCCTGGAACCTACTATCAGTAACACCTTTTCAGCAAAGAGCCTCTTCCCCTGTAGGAGAACACTCTGATCAATTGAAACCAGCGAACTTTCTTAAGCTCCACCCATCTCCATGACGATGTAGTCTTTCAGGATTCACTGAATGCTTTTAAACTAATTTAGCTCTAACTCCCAAAACATCTCTCTGGACTGCACTTCTTTGCAAGCAGTGCAGACATCATGTCTCCAGCTCTCCAGCTAAGCAAGCCCACCTGCTGTTTTATGATCTTACTCTCTTAGCTGTTAACCCCTTAAGTCAACACAGCACCACCCTTTTCTGTGTGATAGTCTCCGAGCTGCTTTAGTTGCATTTACCCCATTTTCTACATTTAAACTTTAATCCTCCCAGAACTAAAAGTTACTTCTAAAATATTAACATGAACCATGAACGAGATCAGGTTTGTCCAACCTTTTTACGTGAGGGGCCACATTTCAATATTTTTCTCACTCAAGGGGCCGAAGAGCAAATTTTGGAAAGACAAGGTTTGACACAACATTAAACGTGAATTTCAAAAAACAAGTTGAGGTATAAAGAAAAGAAACAACTTGCTGAGCAAAAAAAAGTCAAAGCAGTAAATTGATAATTTTTTAAAAATTAGTAATTAATAAAGATGGGCAGCAGAGTGTGAGTGGGGTGTATGTGTAGGTATGTGGGGATGAGGGTAAGTGAGAACCCGGAGACTGGGAGTGAGCCAGGCTCACACTCACAGACACTTATACCGGACAGGCCCAGTTGGCTTGGAGATTAAAACTGTGAAGAGAGGTTTGGGTTGGACCTCTTTCTCCCCACCCTGTCTATCAATCATGTTGTCCCAGGTCCTGCTGTTGCTGCAATAGCTGCTCTGCCATCAGATGTAGGGGCAGAAATCAGCCATTCAGCCCATCAAGTCTGCTCTGCCATTCAATGAGATCATGGCTGATCTGATGATCCTCAGCTCCACTTTTCTGCCTTTTCCCCATAACCTTTGATTCCCTTACTGATTAAAAATCTGTCTATCTCAGCCTTGAACATACTTAACAACCCAACCTCCACAGCACTCCACAGAATTCCACAGATTCACTACCCTCAGAAGAAATACCTCCTTATCTGTTTTAAATGGGCACCTCCTTACTCTGAGATTAAGCCCTCTGGTCCTAGACTTTCCCACAAGAGGAAACAACCTCTCAGCATCTACCCTGTCAAGCCCCCAAAGAATCTTATATATTCAATACGGTCGCCTCTCATTCTTCTAAACTCCAATACACTATAGGCCCAACTGACTCAACCTCTCCTCATAAGAAAATCCTTCCATTCCCGGGATCAACCTAGTGAACTTTCTCTGAACTGCCTCCAATGCCACTATGTCTTTCCTTATACTTCATTCCCTTTGAAGTAAAGACCAACATTCCATTTGCCTTCCCTATTACCTGATGAACTTGTATGCTGGCTTTTTGGGATTCATGCACGAGGACCCTCAAATCCCTCTGTGCTGCAGCTTTCTGCAGTCTTTATCTGTTTAAATAATATTCAGCTCCTCTATTCCACCTGCCAAAGTGCATAACCTCACACTTTCCCACATTATATTCCATCTGCCACATTTTTGCCCACTCACTTAACCTGTCTATATCCCTCTGTAGACTCCTTGTGTCATCCTCATCACTTGCCTCCCCACCTATTTTAGGTGGTGGATGGTGTGCTGACCTAGTGGGATTTTTTGTGCTGGCTAATGTTGAATGGGCACGGTAGGTTGGTGGCTATGTTACTGGTCTCATAATCCAGAAGCCTGGATTAATAATCCAGAGATGAGATTAAATCCCACCATTGCATCTGGGGGAATTTAAATTCAGTTAATCAATGCAACTGGAATAAAAAGTTAGTCTTAATAACGATAATCATGAAACTACCACTTTGTTGTAAAAGCCTATCTGGTTCACTAATGTCCAGGGAAGAAAACCTGCCAACCAGACCCAGTCTGGCTGAAATGTGACTCCAGACCCACAGCGATGTAGTTGAAACTACCCCTGGAAATAGCTGAGAAAGCCATTACTTTGCATCAAATCACTGCAGAAAAGTTGAAGCAGAATGTTTTAATTATTGCAGATAAGACATTAGGAATACTTTGTTAATAATGTTGAGGAATGGGCTGAACCAGTACTGATGAACACCACCTTTAGGTATGGCTAAAAGGTTAAAGGTTAACTATAGACTTCACAAAATCAGCAACTACGTACTTCCTATCAAGTCAGCCAATCATCAGCCGCTTCAAGGCAAGTTCCACTTGCTTCATGTATAAAACTTCACCCACTTTTAATCAATGTTTTGACTTCCTGATAACTTGTCAATATCCACATTGGACTTTTATTTCCTGTATCTGCAATTTTTCAGAGTTAATAAGCAATCGGATCAATTATCAATATTGATTAAACTCATTGACATAAGGAACAGAATTTGAATAGTGAGCTATTTCGGATCTGCCTTGAGTAGTAGCTAGTTGGCTCCCTGATGGCTGTTATTCAATTTGTTAAAAGCTATGACCCACCTCCCCTCTCATACTGCCAGGCTACGTGTGATGGGGTAAAGACAAGCGAATCAGCCAGAGTCCCCAGGTCGGGGTGCTGGGGATGGGTTGTCAGGCTGTATTATGAGGGCTCTTTTGTTCCATTGTTAATGGTGCTGTGACAATTGGAATCTAGGTTGTTAGGCACCTAAATTCTCACCTGTCCCAATAACTACTGAACTGATCATTATTTTATGGATTCAGTTTTCTTCCACTTGCCACCTCTCTCCCAACTTTCAAGAAGTCTTAGAACTTTCTTCAACTGTACTTTTACATCCACATTTTGACACCTTTTCTCTCCTTTCCCTGTGTTCAAAATCCTCGTATCCTTTCCCCCTCATTCTACAGTGCTCCGAAATCTCTCCCTTCCTTTGAGGAACACATCGTATTTAAATGCAAGATTTGCTGCTGCAATTCCTACTCCTAGCTCCAATTGTTCATATTTAACAGTCTGATCTTGTGACTTGTGAGGAGACACCGTTTTGTGTCAAGAAAACTGGGTAAACATGGCTCAACTCCAATCCTGTGAATGGACAATGTTCTTTGAAGATGAGATCTGAAGAATTATTTTGAAATAAAAGGACCACCTGGCTCACTTTGACTGACCTCAGATGAGCTCAGATTTCAGTTTTAGATTCTGTTTATTTCTCAATGTAAATATCTGGCGAGTATCCAGAGTGTGGAAGATACCAATCATAGATTTGTCTAATGATGGGGAGGCTCTTTTGAGGCTATAGTTCAACATCAAATGCCAAAGCAAAAAAAGGAATAGAATCCCTCACAGATCTGTTAACCCATAATGTATTGCTGAACTGAATAATCAGGTTGTTTGAAGCTTCTCATTTGGATAAATTTTTCCTTGATCCTGTAAAACAGGACTAAATAGAAGCTGACATCTCCCTGCCATGCACCCCTGATGAGAATTACTTTGGCTAATTACAGTTTTAAAAAGAAGTTTGATTCAAAGAAAAGCTTCAATTCTCTGGAACCAATTCAATCACAGTAAACATAAAAATGACTTACTTGTTGCTGATATTGCTTCTGCTCTCGTTCATATTCCAGTTTGCATTGCTCACACATGTCCTCAATCCAGTTATCATCATCATAGTCTGTGCTGCAGTTACAGCCCATTGTCACTGAAACAAAACATATAACAGTCACCTCAAACCTCAGAGTCTAACGTCTACTTTGGGGTTATGCATTTGGATGAGACCACTCAAGCAGGTGTACAACGAGTGTATTTTTCACCTCGCACTTGGCGCATTTAAAAACTAAAATTTACATTCTCCTTTCAATTGTGTTGCTCACTAGTGAACATCCATTTGGTATCTTCCTTTTTCTAGCCTAGGAATCCTGCTCTATCAGTAACCAAGGGCATCAAACAACATTCCAGCTGTTCCTTGGACCTGTTGTCATTCAGCAAATGCACCTACCATTCAGGGTATTAAATAATCTTTATCTTGTATTCTCCAGTAAAGATTTTTTACAACTAGACATTCACCTGGAAATCTGATAATGGAAATGTGCACATTCTAAAATGTCCAAATGTCTTGAGTATAAAAACAAATTCATAGGCCAAGTTAATTTAACAAGTTACTAAACTGATTTGAAATTATAGCTTTGGCTGATCACACAATTAAAACTAATTCCCTGTATTGTAATAATTCACTTCCAGTTCACACTCATTCAAAATTCCTAATCCAGCTGTAATATTTAACCCTTTCATTAGCTAGTTAATTTTGAACAATCTGCACTCTAGGCAACATTAACCTAAATTCAGCCTGTGAGGTTGACTTTGCTTTTTTTTTGTTTCAACATACTGCAACCTACTTTCCGTTTTATGAGTTGCCTGTATGGACACAAATGAATTTCGGTAAAATAAACAAATGACCGGTAATTAATGGAGTAAAAGAACATTCAAAAACACTGACAAAAATAAGAACTTAGCATATTCTGTTATATCACAGAATTATTATGGTGCAGAAGGAGGCCATTCGGCCCATCATGTTTGCACCAGCTCTCCGAATGAGCATTATGACTCAGTGCCAATCTCCTGCCATTTCCCTGTACCCCTGCACATTGCTTCTATTCAAATAATCATCTAAAGCCCTCTTGAATGCTCGATTGAACTTGCCTCCACCCCCAGGCAGTGCATTCCAAACCCAAACCGCTCACTGCATGAAAAAGCTTTTTCTCACATTGCATTTGCTTCTTTTGAAAATCACTTTAAACCTGTGCCCTCTTGTTCTCGATCCTTTTATAAGTGGGAAAAGCTACTCCCTGGGCAAAATATTGCCGTCAGCGTGCGGGGGCGGGCCTAACACGCCGACATGTAAAATGATGCGTGATGACGTTGGGTGTGCGTCCCGACATCATTGCGTGTCATTTTGATATTTCGTTCGGCAGGCATGCACCAGAGTCGGCAGCCTATTAAGGCCATTAAAAAAGTAATTAATGTGGTTAACAACGCTGCCTGTCCAACCTTAAGGTTGGCCGGCAGGTGAAGAGCCAAAGTGGCCTTCGCGATTTTCAGGAAACTTCATCCATGGGTCGGATGAGGTTTCCTGAAGGCTTTATGAAATAATTAAATAAATTTTGCAAACTGCACAAACATGTGCCAGTTTACATGTAACAATAGGGGACATGTTTAAATAATTTTTTACTTTATTAAAAAGTTCTATCATCAACTTAATCTCCCTGAGGCAGCTCCATGGAGATTGCTGCGCTCTTTCACGTGCATGCACGAAGGAGCGCAAGCTCCGACTCTCCCTCCTCCCCCCGCCCACACAGGTAGTGCCGAGTGCTACAGGCCACGTGTTATGCTGGGCGTGTCTTAAATGGCCCGCCTGTGTAAAATGGCGGCGCACAGCCGATCCTGGGTGGCAATTGGCTTTGCTCCCTCCCAGCCTGCCCACCATAAGAAAACATTTCCCCCTTATCTACTCTATCCAGCTCCCTCATGATTTTGAACACCTCTATCAAATCTCCTCTTAGCCTTCTCCTCTCCAAGGAAAACAGTCCCAACCTCTCCAATCTATCTTCATAATTGAAGTTTCTCATCCCTGGGACCATTTTTGCAAACCTCTTCTGCACTCTCTCTCCAATGCATTCACATCCTTCCAAGAGTGTGACACCCAGAGCTGTACACAATATTCCAACTGAGGTCCTACTAGTGTCCCATACAAATTCAGCATAACCTCCTTACTCTTGTACTCTACACCCCTATTAATAAAGCCCAGGATACTGTATACTTTATTAACTGCTCCCAGGTCTGTCTGCTCCTGCACACCCTTTTAGAGTTATAGCCCTTATTTGTTATTGTCTCTCCATGTTCTTCCTACCAAAATGAAGCACTTCACACTTCTCTGCATTGAACTTCATCTGTCACCCAACTGCCCACTCCACCAACTTGTCTATGTCCTTTTGAAGTTCTACACTGCCCTCCTCAGTTTACAATGCTTCCAAGTTTTGTATCATCCGCAAACTTTGAAATTGTCCCCTGCACAACAAGATCTCGATCATTTATATATGTCAGGAAAAGCAAGGGTCCCAGTACTGACCCCTGGGGAGCTCCACTACAAACCTTCTTCCAGCCCGAAAAACATCCATTAACCCTTACTCGCTGTTTCCTATTTTTCAGCCAATTTTATATCCACATTATTACTATCCTTTTATTCCATGACCTATAACTTTTCTCAAGTCTGTTGTGTGGCACTGTATCGAATGCCTTTTGGAAAACCACATCAACATCATTACCCTCAACAACTCTGTTACCACTTCAAAAAAACTTTAGCAAGTTAAACAATATTTACTTGAAAGTACAACTCCAATTCAACTTTATGTTTTTTTAGGTGATAACTGCTTGATACATTTTTTGAAAATATCTGTTGAAATACCATTAGATAAACTAAGATGAACATGTACAAGATTGAACAATAGTAAGTATTTTTTCAAAAATTAAACTTAAAGTGAAAAAAAACTGAACAACTTATTAGGCTTACGGACACATTTCTAGGGTAGCATGTTTAATATTTAAAATACTTTGGGCTGTCCTGGTTAAACATATCTAAGGTAGAAAGAGTTAATGTAATTCCCAGTAAATTAACAAAATACCGATGACTATTGGTGAGGAGGTAGAAGGGACTTACTTACAATCCTGTAGTTATTTTGTCAGCAGCAGTAATGGAGAGATCTTAACTACTGAGTGTATTGAAATTCCAGTATCCACCAGCATTATAAACATTACCTTTACAATTGAATAGATAAATACTTAAAACATAAACCTGTGGTTTTGGAGGTATTTGAAGGTTGGGGGGTGGTGGGATTTGTGATCATGCAGGAATGAAGACTTATCAACCGAAACAGGCCAAATTTGGATTCAGGAACTGTGCAAAAGTTGCTGTTACTTTCAAAATTGCTAATATTTCATGCTGGTTTTCAGTTTCCCAGTCTTATGTCAGTTTTTGACTCTGTCCAAAAGCACTATTTATTACTGTGCAGTTTACAAGCCCATTCCATGTCACATTTTCCATACAGTGCGCTTTGCGATTTAAGTTCTCTGAATTAATTTTATGCTTTAAATTTTGTACCAGACACAAGGCACCTGTTCAAAGTATTTTTATAAAATGTCACTTGCGTTTTACACTTCGTTGCCAGAACAATTGCAAGGTGATGAACTGACACACACACACAAACACCTCTTCTTAAAGGTTGGCGTAATGAATATTTTCAAAAAACTGTCATTGTTAAGCTTCCAAGTTCATGTTTTAGGTAAAAATAGAACAGAAAAAAATATGCAACCATTCCTACAGAGTGCAAGGTGTTCTGACCCTCATACTTTGATCAGATTCAAAAAACTGTATTTTGGCGTAAAGATACCCACTATTTGTTTAAAATACTATAACTGGGACAAATCCCATCTTATGTTCTTGCAGATTCAATTTCAATTGTAAATTACTCTCAATGACAGTCAGCAAGTCTTGGTGAGCTGCACCCACCACTTCACAATTCAAGTTGTATTCAGCCATAATCTAGTGAAAAGATCCTGACTTCCTGTGCATGCTTCAAAAACAGGTCACTAGACTTAGAATCTGACAGGACGGCAGGCCATTGAACCCATCCTGCCTGTACCAAATCTTTGAAAAGCTAGTAGCATTCTTCTTCTCTTTCCCCATTGCTCTGCAGAGTTTCCCCTTTGAGTATTTATCCAATTCCCTTTTGAAAGTTACTTTTGAATCCACATCCACCAGTTCAGACAATCCAGATCACGACAATTGGCTGCATAAAAATGTTTTTCCTCACGTTGCCTTTGAGGTGTAAATGTTTGTTAAAGGTTCATGAGTCACATTACATTCCCATCATTAGTGTATGACTTGTGAATAGGCTGTTAAAGAGAGAGCACAGCCACCCTGCCATGCATATGACACACAGTCAGTCTTCCAGTCCCGAATTGGTGCTGGCCTTGACACAGAGACACAACGAGGAATCTTTCCTCTGTGCACTAAGTGTAATGAAAGTTAAATGTTTATTACAGTAGGGAAATCTTCAGTATTAAAGTTTTAATTTTCTTAAACGTTTCACGGCTGTGGAGCTTACAGTAATTTTGAAAAGTCCCCAATTTCTCCTAACAGTCTAGAGGGAAATGAAACCCTTTACATAATGCAAGGTATTCTCCTTCCTCCTAAAATCCTGAGACACTGACTAATATCCACTCGATATGGTTAGAAACTTTATCGCATTCTCTCAGTGTGAAACAGCATTTCTCACTGTCAAATAAAAATAACAGGCCAGGATTTTACACCCCCCCCTCCCCTGCCCCGACGTGGTGTGTCTCCCCCCCAGCGAATGCGGCAAGCCCATGTAAATCTCCATTCAGTTCAGTGAGACCATAATATCCCATTGGGTGGGAGGGGTCATAAAATCCTGGCCCCAATTACAGGAAGGAAGATGCAAATGGAAAGAAACTCATCCTGAACAATAATGTTATACACTCCAGTATTCAGATCTATTTCAGTCCTTATGTAACATGTGGTAGAGCTGGATATCAAACCTACAGAGGAGTAGTTTAGCAAAGCTGTTGACTCACTCGTCATGGGGGATGCTCCAGTTGCTAATGTTATACCGCCTGAAGGCATCAAACACTGGAAAGCACACCCCTGCAGCATCTGCCCAAACTTCTGTGTCTCTGCTGGAGGGAGTGGGCAGTGCTATGAATCATGGAAAGAGTATTTGCCCATGTTGTCCTTGTCAGATTGCGGCTGAATGCATCTACCCTGAATCCCCCGGTCTGGTTTCAGAACTGGGAGATCTACAATTGACATGATCTTCTCAGTCCAGCAGCTGCAGGAGAAATGCCGTGAACAAAGGAGACCACTATGTATCGCCTTCATTGATCTCACCAAGGCATTCGACCATGTGAGCAGAGGAGGTTTATTTAAGCTGCTGGAGAAAGTTGGCCGCCCACTGAAGCTGCTCTTTCCATGACAACATGATGGGGAAGGTCAGCTATGATGGGGCAACATCGAACCCTTTTACATCCGTATTGAGGTCAAACAGGGTTGTGTTCTGGCACAGACTGTCTTTGGCATATTCTTCTCTTTGCTGCTGTCATATGCCTTCAGGTTGCCTACAGAGGATGTCCACTGACAGAAAGCTGTTCAGCTTTGCCAGTCTGACATCCTAGGCAAAGGTGCACCAAGTCCTCATCAGAGAGTTGCTCTACACTGACAATGCTGCACTAACATTCCATACTGAGGAGCACCTTCAGAGACAAATGGACAGATTCTCTCACTCCTGTAAAGAGTTTGGTTTAACCATCAGCATCAGGAAGACAAATGTCATGGTCCAGGTTGTTGCCAAACCTCCATCTATCAGCAGTGACAATGTGATGCTGGATGTTGTTGACAGCTTCACATATCTAGGCTCCTCAATCACCAGCAATCTGTCACTTCACCAGTCAAGTCACACATTCTAAAAGCTGCAGCTGTTCTGTCCAAGCTGAGTAAGAGTGTGGAACAACAGCAACCTGAATGAGAACACCGAACGGTGAGCCCACCAAGCCTGTGTCCTCAGCACACTCCTCTACAGTGGGGAGACCAGGA
The DNA here is from genome assembly GCF_964194155.1 of Cetorhinus maximus. NCBI lineage: Eukaryota > Metazoa > Chordata > Chondrichthyes > Lamniformes > Cetorhinidae > Cetorhinus > Cetorhinus maximus. The sequence goes on along the minus strand of NC_135899.1, from coordinate 93,874,020 downwards.
CAACATGTGCCAAGCAGGAGAAAAGGCTGAACAGTGTCCACCTTCACTGTCTCAGGCATGTCCTCAGCATCTCTTGGCAGAGCAAGGTCACCAACTCAGAGGTTCTGGAGTGTGCTAATTCCATCAGCATACACTCATTGCTGAGCCAATGACATCTGCACTGGCTCAGTCACATACATCACATGGATAATGGCTTTATACCCAAAGACCTTCTGTATGGTGAATTAGCCACTGGGTCACAAGCACTTGGGTGTCCATGCCTCCGATACAAGAACACCTGCAAGAGAGATATGGGGCAGAATTTTTCATCCTGTGGGCAGGGGCGCATCCAAATAGTGCGCGATGATGCTGGGTGAGTGTCCCAACGTCATCGTGCACTCACGCCATCTTTCAATCATGCGAGAGAGTTGGCAGCGCGCCTGCCAACAATGAGGAGGCCTATTAAGGCCCTTATACAAATTAATTAATTTGTATTTCTCGTTGCCCACTCAACCGTTTGGTTGGCAGGCAGGCAAATAGGCCAGGCAGCCTTTGCACTGCTTACAAAACCTCATCCATGGGCGGGAAGAGGTTTCCGACAGTGACTGAAGAAACAATAACAATTTTTTAAACATCATTTTTTAACCTGTCCCTCTTCATGTGACTGAGGTTGATTTCATTTGTGAAATGTTTATTTTTGTATTTAAAATTCTTCAGCTCTGAGGCAGCTCTGTGCCTTCAGGGAGCTTTCAGTGTGCGCTCCCACCCACATGTGCAGACTCTAGCGCTCGTGCTCCTCCTCCCCCCCCCACCCCAGAAACGCCGAGGCTCTTAGCGTATCTTTCACACTGGCTTAGCTGTTAATTGGCCAGCCAGCATGAAGTTGCGGTTGGAGCCTGATTGTGGGTGGTGGTCCATCTCGTGGCGTTCCCAGCCCCATTCACCGTGCCCAACGGGAAAATCCTGCCCACGAAGATGACGACATTGACACTGATAACTGGGACACACAGTCCCTGACATGGGTGAGCTCCGGAGGCTGACTGTTTGGAAGGTCATTGGGAGAGGCGAGGAGAAACAAAAAGTTCAGCTGGCGGAGGAGAGAATCCAGAGAAAACAGAGGCCAGTGAATTATGCACCTTCTCAGCCACCGTCTTCCTCTGCAGCAACTGTGGCAGAGACGGCCATGTCAGAGTGGGGTCCCTGAGTCACACCAGGTGATGTTTAACACAGAGTTGGCCACCAGACGGCAAACCATTGTCTTACGAGACAGAGGCTGCCAACAAGTGTGCATCCACCCGAGAGGGCAGAAGGTGCCTTGGCTTAATGGCACCTTCGCCAGTGCAGCATTCCCACACTACTCCATTTAAGCACAAGTCTAGATTATATGCTGATGTCTCTGGATATGCAGCTCGAACCAACCACCTCCTGACTCAGAGGCGAGGTTGTTACCCATTGAGCCATGACCACTGTCACAGATACCAGAAACCCTTTAGTATTGACCAAAAATGGCCAGTCTGGATATGTGACTGTAGACACCATAGCAAAAAAAAGTTAACCACCAGAGACATTACAGCTGGAGAGAGAAACAGTTAATGCTTCAGGTCAATGGTCTTTTGTCAGAAGATTCCAACAAAAGCTTATCAGCCTGAAACATTAACTCTATCTCTCTCCACAAATGCTGCTTGACCAGCATTTTCTGTTTTCATTTCAGATTTCTAGCATCTTCAGTATTTTGCTTTTATTAAACATCCTTTCCTTGACTCTTTTTAAAGCTTGGATCATTAAGCAGCAGTTGAGAGCGGGGCCGCTAGTCAATTCTTTGATCCTTCCTTCTATAGAGACAGGGGACAATTACCAAGGGACACCTGGTAGGGGCAGCTGGATCTACCCCAGGTGGGAGAACGATTTTAATATATGTGGATGAGGAAGGGAGGGAAGGCAATGGCGTAGTGGTATTGTTGCTGGATTAGTAAGCCTGAGACCCAGGGTAATGCCAATGGTGGAATTTGAATTTAATAAAAATCTGGAAATAAAAAGTCTGATGATGACCATGAAACCATTGTTGATTATTGTTAAAACACACCTGGTTCACTAATGAAGGGAACATGAAGGAAATCTGGTCTGGCCTACATGTGACTCCAGACCCACAGCAATGTGCCCTCTTAAGGGCAATTGGGAATGGGTAAGAAATGCTGGCCTAGCCAGCGACGCCCACATCCCATGAATGAATACTAATAAAAGGATCCCACAACATGCATATGATCGATTGCAGTTGAAGTACAAATCCTTGCAAAATCCCAATTGCTTATTAACTGTTGTCCATCTCTTTTATTCAAGTCTTGTTACACATAAGATTTATACCCACCTCAATCTATTACGTTTAAAATTGATACTTCCAGATCTCCTAGAATTCCTTAGATTCTAGAACAGTTCCTAAGGATTGAAAAGTAGAAAAACAAAACCTGCTACTGAAGAAAGGAAGAAGAGGGAAAAAAAATCAGGATCGACAGGTCAGTTACCCTAACATCAGTATTTGGAAAAATGCTAGAACCTATTTTTGGGTACATGTTAACAAGACACTTAGAAAATCATATCATTGAGCAGAGTTAACACGGATTTATGAAGGGAAAATTGTGTTTTACAAATCTATTAGAGTTTTCTAAGGATGTAACTAGTAAAATGGATTAAGGGAACCTGTAGATGTGGTGTATCTGGATTTTCGAAAAGCATTCATTAAGGTGCTAAAATTAGGACTGATAGGGTTGGGGTAATATATTATTAACAGAATATAAATAACCAGGACATTTTCAAATTGGCAGGCTGTAATTAGTAGGGTACTACACTGATCAGTACTTCAGCTAATTACAGTCTATGTTAATGGCTCAGATGAGTGGACTGAGTGCAAGTTTGCTGACAATACAAAATTGTGTGGGAAAGTAGCCATTGAGGAAGACATAAACAGGCTGCAAACGGATATAGATAAGTTGGGCGAGTGGGCAAGTACATGGCAGATGGAATATCTTATGGTGTCATGTGAAGTCACGCACTTTAGTAGGAAAAAATGAAAGCAGAATACTTTGAATGGTGAGAGACTGAGAAATGTTTGCATTTTGAGGGACCTGGGTGTCCTTGTACATGATTGACAGACAGTTAACATGCAGGTACACCAAGCAATTAGAAAGGCAAATTTTATATTGGCTTTTGTTACAAAGCGATTGGAGTATAAGACTAAATGAGTTGTACAAGTATTAAGGAATATGGGGATAGTGTGGGAAGCTGAAGTTGAGATAGAAGATCAGCCATGAAGGGCTCAAAGGGCTTATTTCTTATGTTCTTCTGATCACTGTCCACTGTGCCAGAGTTTAGTTTTATTAATAAAGAAATGCAGCATGATAGCGAACCTGGAGGACGCTATTATTGTCAATCTACCTAAATCAGTAGTCGATAGTTAATTCTGTTCTGTGGTTGGAATCCAGGTCTTTCCTGTTTTTACACCTTAGCGCTTTAAGCTGTAAAATGTTATTTGAACACTTTTAATACCTGATAAAAAGGAATGACACTTTGAAGGCTCAAATTTACACATCACATGGTCATTTTTTGTTGCAGATTTTTCCAGGAAAGAGAGCTTATTTTGTTAAGTGAAAATATAGGAAGTGGCAATTAGCAGAAATGAGTCATTATATTTATGTGAAAAGCATTTTAAATGCATAAAAAGGTTTCCTCGGGTAATAGGCTCTTCTTGATTGTTGAATAACTTTTTGTGGTAAGATGGGCTTCTCCCAAATGAATCAACCATTATTTCTGATATTAGAATACATTGTAATGAAAGCATATAGTTCTGTTTTACTGGATGCGTCACCAACTATGTCAATGCTTGTCTATTTTTCAACAACTTGCATTTATATAGCGCCTTTATTGTAGTAAAACATCGAGGCACTTCATAAGAGGATGGAAAAACAGAATTTGACTGATCCACATTAGGAGTATTGGACTGATGACAGAAAGCTTGGCTAACAAAGCAGATTTTAAGGAGATTCTTAAAGATAAGAGGGACAAAGGCAGAGAAATTTAGGGGGAGAATTCCAAAGTTTAGGGTCCAGATAGCAGAAAACATGCCTGCCAATGGTGGAGCACAGATACCTGAGAGTTGTAAGGCTGGAGAAGATGTAGGGCTGGAGATGATTACGGAGATTTGGAGGTGTCGAACCATGGAAACAAGAATTGGAATTTTAAAATTGAGGAGGTGGTAATGTAGGTAAGCGAGCACAGGGGTAATGGGTGAACGGAATGAGTTAGGACTTGGGCAACAGAGTTTTAGATGAACTCAAGTTTGTAGAGTAGGACATGGGAGGCTGGCCAGGAGAGACATGTTGGAATAGACATGGCTAGAGGTAACAAAGACATGAATGAGGATTTCAGCAGCAGATGAGCTGAGACAGGAGAAAAGTCAGGCAATGTTACAGGGGTGAAAATAGGTGGTCATGTGATGGTACGAACATGTGGTCATAAGCTCATCTCTGGGTCAAAAATGACACCAAGCTTGTGAACAGTCTGGTTCAGCTTCAGACAATGGAAGGGAGAGGAATGGAGTCCGTGGCGAGGGGGCAGAGTTTGTGGCAGAGACCAAAGACAATGGGCGGGATTTTCCATTCTGGGGGTAAGTCTCCTGGCAAGGGAGGGAATGGGGAGCGTTTCCTGCCACAGAGGCCACTGGGAATTCACACCATAGTAATGTGACCCCCACCCTCAGTAATTATTTAGTTGGGGGTTTCCCAGCGTATCACATGGCAGGAGGGGCTGGATAGCTTGCGCCCTGCCATCATATCCAGGCATCATTTTGAAAGGTTCCCAGATGTAACTGATCCACTTTTGAAGTAGAAGATGGATCTCCTGGACTCTGCAGCTGGCAGATGCTCACTACCCACTGCTGTGTGTTCCAGGGTACACAGTCACTGGGCACCTCCATCCTGATCTCTGCAAACTACCCCAGGCCTTCTCCAGGTAAGTGCCAACATACACACACCACGTTGGTCCAGACATGTTCAGGACTGGCATGGTATCCCGCTGGCAGTACAGACGATCAGGCGGGGTGAGGAGGGGGTGGTGAGGGGGATGGGGGGTGGTGATTCTGGCCGGGCCTCCATCTGTATCCCATTACTGGGATGGGAATCAGTTTCATGCTGCCCTCTGGCAGGAACTGTCACCCTCCATGGTGGGAGGGAGCACAAGACTCTATCGTCATTTTATGCCAACAGGAAACCAATTTTTCAGCTCCTGCCACATTGTCCCCCCACTGCCCGCCATTAAACCCACCGCAGGGGCAAACTGGAGAATTCTGCCCAATGGCTTTGGTCGTCCCAATATTTCATTGGAGGAAATTGTTGCTTATCCAATAATGGATGTTGGACAAGCAGTCTGATCATTTAGAGGCAGTGGAGGGGCTGAGAGGAGGTAGTGAGGTAGAGCTGGCTGCCTTCAGCATACATGTGGTGCTATGTTTTCAGATGATGCCATAAAGGCACAACATGTAGATGAGAAATACGAGGGGGCCAAGGATAGATCCTTGGGGGACACCTGAGGTAACGGTGCACGAGCAGGAAGAGAAGCCATTGCAAGTGATTCTCTGGCTACGATTAGATAGATAAGAATGGAATCAGGCAAGTACAGTCCCACCCAGCTGCCCCATTAAACTTCAAGTAGCTTGAAAAAGAAAGTGTTTAACTATAATAGACTTTAAAACAATACATCCTTTCTCCTATATAATTGATTGTGAGGCATGACTCTATGAGAAACATATCAGTTTCCGTTCAATAAAATAAAAACTCCTTTCTATAGAGAGGCTTTCATTTGTTCATAAATAGACAGTGATAAATTAATTGATGTCAAAAATCGTTATTGCATTACTTTCAGGAAACATGGACCTTTGAAATGAAGTAACCTCTGATATACCACACCTCATGACATAGAAAGATAGGAATTGTAGGATTAGCCCATCAAGCCTATTCATTTGATCATCTGTACCTAACTCCATTGACCTGCCATGGTTCAGTAACCCTCAAATACCTGATCCAACAAACCGATCCATCGCCATTTTGAAATTTTCAATTAACTCCCAACATCAAAAACTCTTTGGGGGAGAGCGTTCTAATTTCCCAGTCCACTTCCTGATATCACCCATGGGCAGCCCAGCTCTAATTTAAGGTTACGTCCTCTTGTTCTGGACTCCCCCACCACAGGAAATGGTTTCTACCTATCTACCAGCTCCTTTAACCCTTGTAAAGTCCTCAATTAGATCATCCATTAATCTTCTATACTCAAGAGAATACAAGCATGCTTCTGGTCTTCATAATTTAACCCTTTATCATTCTAGTGAATCTATACAGCACCTCCTCCACAATCACTCAATGTATTGATAGGAATGCAAAAACAGCTTCTACAGTTAGACATGGTCAGTCAATTGTATGAACGCATCTGACCCTTCTTCGAGAGTCCATGTTATTTATTTGTCCATCATGGAATGTTAGACTTATAAACTGACTGGAGTAAGACCTTCTCAATTTTGATTAATATTTAACATCATGGGGTTGCATTCAGTTCAGCCACCCTACCATGGCCGGTGACCTTACACTAAAGGAAGCATTTTGTTGTAACCTGACCACTTCATTCGCACATTGGTTTAGCATGTGGTCAGCTCATGATGAAATATTTTCCATTCAATGCAGTTGTCCACCCTATATTTTATTTATAGTTCCGGAAAGTGTTGCGCAAAATTGTCCTGTTTTAGCACAAAGTTGACATAATTAAAGTTAGCTTTGTACTGCAAGTGTTGGTTTATCATTGGTACTGACAGTATGCACTCTTTATACCTGGAGATAAAGTAAAGCTTTGCACCAGTATTTAAACATATTTTAGAAGATACCCAAAGGCTGGTAAATGCTTTGATGTAATTGAAAATGCCAACCTGAGAATATTGTAAATTTAATTTGTTTCTTTATAGTTATAATTACAGTTGGCGTGGCGCAAAACTGAAGTGGTGGGAGGTGATCTCCCTGGAAGTGGTCTATCACTTAACAGCGAAACCTGAGTTAACTCTACTCCGATATAATTCACAGCATGTGTTGTACAAGTTGGAACTGTGGCAACAGCAAAAACACAAGCAGTAAAATTGACGCATTCGAGTGTTCAAATTCTTTGCCACAGACTTTTGTTTCAAGTTGTGACAATATCTCTGTGGGTCTTTTAACCTCATCACAACATCTGGGTGGGCCTGGATTGCTGAAGACTGAATTGATTGTTGTAACAAATGCTAGGACTGTGGCAGTTTGTAAATCATCTTTCAGCAGCAATTTAATATATGATTTGTATCCTGATAAGTACACCTGTAAAGAAAAATGATTGCATAAATCTGAAAGTCGGCCAGCTTTGCTCTGTAGTTACAAAATCTACACACCCCTCTTCCCAAAGGTTCATGAACCAATGTGGACAGCCTACATTAACACTGACCAGGCTGTAGAATTTCCATTGGGGTTTCTCCCACAGATTCAGCATAAACAGCTGTCTCCATCATCGCCAGGGGTTTCACTGAAGTTACAGTGGAAGGTTGGGGGAACTCCTGCACAAGTTACTGGGGTAGATATCCTGCTTAGACCAAGGCGCAAGTTTAAAAATGCTTTAAAAGCACGCAGAACGCAAAGTTAAGAAAAAAAAATCAATATTCACAATTTATAGCCTCTTCGTATTTCTTTAAAAAGTATACTCAGACATGAAAGTAACAATTGTGTAGTATCATTTATTTCTGATTTCATTTAAGTTTTTTTTGGCCTTTATTGTTGTTGGATAATTATCTATTTTACAATTATTTTTGTACCAGTAACCAGTTTTGTTTCTGGCTGTGGGTAGATATAACTTATAAAAATACTTTTTGCCCAATTACATTTCCACCACAATGATTTTGCAGATGCTGTTTTTTTTTTAATTCATTCAAAGGATGTGGACATACCTAAGTGTCCTGGAGAAGGGGATGGTGAGCTACCTTCTTGAATACAACGGAGTGTCTCGCTTGGCCATTTCAGAGGGCATTTAAGAGTCAACCACATTGCTGTGGGTCTGGAGTCACATGTAGGCCAGACCAGGAAAGGATGGCAGATTTCCTTCCCTAAAGGACATTAGTGAACCAGATGGGTTTTTACTACCATCTGGTAGTCTCATGTTCATCATCATTGATATAGCTTTTTATTTCAAGTTTTATTTAATTAAATTTAAACTCCTCAGCTGCCATGGTGGAGATTTGAACACATGCCCGCAGGTCATTACTCCAGGTCCAACAACATAGTCACCATATCCTGACTCAGCAGCACTTTTTAAATACTAAATTGCTTAATTCAGATTATTTGCTTCTTCATTTTTTGGGAAATAAATTCCCACATTGCTGTTTTATTTACATTGTTTAATTTAAAGTTTCAGCTAGTTGCATTTTTTCCCTCATAAGAAAAAAATCTCTGAGTTTTTTTATTCTTTCATGTGATGTGGGTATTTCTGACAAGGCTAGCATTTGTTGTCCATCCCTAACTTCCCTGTCGTGGCTTACTAAACCTTTTCAGAGGGGCAGTTAAGAGTCAACCATATTGCTGAGGGCCTGGAGCCACATGTAGGCCAGACCAGGTAAGGATGGTAGATTTTCTTTCCTGAAAAGGACATTTGAGACTAGCTTTATATTCTAGATCTATTAATTGAATTTAAATTCCACCAGCTGCCAGGGTGGGATTTGAACCCTTGCCCCAAGAGCATTCGTCTGGGCCTCAGGATTACAAGTCCAGTGACATTACTACGAAGCCGCCATCTCCCCTGTATAATCATGGTAATGACATGGCTTTAGAAAGGGTACAATCTGGGATGGTTCATGTTCAGTGCTGTGTCGCCAACATGTGCCCGAAGATAGGCCATTGACATGAGTGGGCAGGGCAAGTTAAAGTTTTATATCAGAGCCTTCATCACTTGAAACGTTAACTTGTCTGTTCTTGCCACTGTTACTGCCTGACCCGCTCAGTGTTTCCAGCTCACACACACACACACACACACATACAATTATTGCATCAAAACATGTCTTGAGTTGGCACTAACGCTAAAACAATATCAGAGCATCATCAGTACATTGTCAATAATCTTGCACTGCTATAGAAGTTAATGTATAGAAAATGGTACTGGATTGGATAACTTAATGGATCAGCTGCAAGCTGAATTGGTTTTTACTGAGTGCCTCCTACGATGAATTCATGTAACACAATTGGTGTTAAAGGGGTTTCCCAAGAGGTTGGCAGCAGGAGGAATCTCTACGCCCACTCATTAAATCAGTGGTTACCCTATGACCAATCTCAGCACATTTTCGGCCCAAGCTCCAAAATCCAGGATATTTATGCAATCTCCATCTTGCACTGCTGGAATTTTGCTCCTGTAATTTAATTTTTTGTCCACTATTTCCTGACAATTATTGACTTAGATGAGTGGGCTTCACTATACCAGAGGATTTTGAGGCAGCTTTAGCTCCTGGATCAGCTAAAGTGAGCAGATTTGAGAACTGAGCAGCACCAACACACTGGGCTGGCACACAGCTCGTACCTGTTGTGGTATTATTCCATCCTCCTTCATCACCAAACGCAAGACAATGTCATAAGGTCGCAATCCCTGGTGTGAACAAACTCTTCTAAATGTGCAATATCATTTTTCTGCCACTCTTTATTATTTGGTGATCTCAATCTTGTACAAGACTTCCCAAACAATTTTTAAATGATGTCATGGAATGCGAGTGTCACCTGCTGGGCCAGCATTTGTTGCCCATCCTAGTTGCCCTTTGGAAGGTGGTGGTGAGGTGCTTTCTAGGACCGTCGCAGCCCATGTGGTATTGGTACACCTACAGCATTGTTAGGGATGGAGGTCCGGTGTTTTGACCCAGCGACAGTGAAAGAACAACAATCTGATTACAAATTTCCTTCTGTTGTACTTGTGCACGTGAGGCCAACATCACATTATCTCCCATTCATGAAGTCTACCATGAACACTTACAGAAAGGAACAAGTCGACATGAGTAGAGAGAAAATGGGAAAGTACAATGCCTTCCTCTTGTTGGCCAACTTTTGCTGACGATGATGTCTAACTCAATGCAATTGTCGTAAGCCCGTGTTGAGCAGGGCTGTCTATTCAAGCAGAAAATTGGCTTCAATTCAAGAAATAAGCAAATTCCTATTTAGTTACTTTAAACCCCTTCCTCCAAGCAGAAAACAAAAACTTTTCTTTCTCCGAAAGCTCAGTAACAAGGCCTTAAAAAGTGGACTTAAAAAGAAAAAGCTACGAAAATTTCAAATCTAGTCTTACTCTGAGGTGGTGCATTTTAAACATTAGAAACCTAATTAAATACCCATCATTCCAACGACATTCGTTTGTTGGAGTGAGTGTTCCCATCACCACATAACTTCATTGGATGATATGCCTTGCAGGAGAGATTTTAAACAAATACCTTGGGCAAGATCTTCCGGTTGGTGAGTGGGTGGGCGGGGTCCGCTCGCCGACATGTAAAATGACGTCAGGTGGAACTCCCGACATCACCCCACGTCATTTCCATTGACAGGTCGGTGGGGGTGCAGCTGAGTCAGCTGTGCACCCGCCGACCTGTCAACAGCCTATTGAGGCCATTGAAAAAGTAATTAAGTTCATTAATGGACCTGCCCGTCCAACCTTATGGTTGGCGGTCAGGCCGGGAGCCCTGGCGGGCTTCAGAAAAAAGCATGAAGCCTCATCCACGGGCGTGATGGAGTTTCGTGAGGATATTTAAATTTTTTTATCAAATCTTTCAATAAAAGTTATGGACATGTCCGAACTCATGTGACAGTGTCACATGGGGCGACATGTCAGGGAAATTTTTTTATCATTTCTATTAATAATATTAATTCCGAAGTGATCTCCCTGAGGCAGCACTTAGCCTCAGGGAGATCTGTGTGCTCTATCATGTGCATGCGCAAAGCAGGACACTCCTGGCTGAGGGATTCCACCCCACCGCCCCCCCCCCCCCCCCCCACCCTGCCTGCACAGGGAGCGCATAGGACTTCCTGGCGGATGTCACGTTGGGTGGGCCTTAACTGGCCAGCCCATGTAAAATGGCAATGCGCCCCCAATTGGGGGTGCCAATTGGAGGTGTGCCCGCTCCCACACTTCCACCCTGACGGGGGCAAAGTTTTTCCCCTTGTTACTATCACTTAGCTGCATTAAATGTAAGAGGTACCTCAAGTGCCTAGTAACCAAAATAGGTTTCGCCAGCGTTGCAAATCGTATGACAACAATATCTTTGGTGAGTCAGACATTGTACACAATAATCAGAGGAAGAGTACAGTGGAATATTTCTTGTGTGTGGGAGGTATTAATATGGGTCAACAGACAATATATTACAAACAGGAATGGCAGACTCCCTAAATGTAAATAAAATCATGGGAGCTTAATCTTAGAACACAACAGCTGCTATTTGTGTCATGTGCATGTAACAAGGGTGCTACAGTAATCATGGGTGACTTTAATTTGCATATAGACTGGCCAAACCAAATTAGCAATAATATTGTGGCAGATGAATTCCTGGAGTGCATACAAGATGGATTTTAGACCAGTAGACCAGTCGAGGACCCAACTAGGCTATCCTGGATTTGGTATTGTGCAATGAAAAGAGGTTAATTAATAATCTTGTTGTGTGGGGTCCTTTAGGAAGAGTGATCATAATATGTTAGAACTTTTCACTAGGATGGAAAGTCAAGTAGTCCAGTCTGAAATGAGGGTCCCAAATCTAAACAAAGGGAATGCTGAAGGTATGAGGGGTGAGTTGGCAATGATAGATTGGGGAATTTCATTAAAAAGGCATGATGGTGGATAGGCAACGGCTAATATTTAAGGAACAAATGTATGCATTGCAAAAGTTATACATTCCTTTCTGGTGCAAAAACACAACAGGAAAAGCGGCCCAACCACAGCTAAAAAAGAAATCAAGGATAGTATAAGATCCAAAGAGTCATATAAAGTTGCAAGAAAAAGTAGCAAGCCCGAAGATTGGGAGCTGTTTAGAATTCAACAAATACCAAGAGATTGATTAAGAGGGGAAAAGTAGGGGAAAAAAGAGGGGAATAATAGGGAAAAATAGAATATGAGAGTAAACTTGCAAGGAACATAAAAGTGGACTGTAAAAGTTTCTATAAGTATGTAAAAAGAAAAAAAAGATTAGTGAAGACAAATGTAAGTCCCTTACTGTCCAAAATGGGAGAATTTATAATGGAGAACAAGGAAGTGGCAGAGCAATTAAACAATTAGTTTAGTTCTGTCTTCACAGAGGAAGACACAAATAACTTCTCAGGAATACTAGGGAACCAAGTGTCTAGTGAAGGAGGAGGAATTGAAGGAAATTAGTATTACTAAAACAATAATACTGAGGAAATTAATGGGGCTGAAAGCTAATAAATCCCCTGGACCTGATAATTTACATCCCTGGGTACTGAAGGAGGTAGTCATGGAAACAGTGGATGCGATGGTGGTCATCTTCCAAAATTCTGTAGATTCTGGAACAGTCCTGGCAGATTGGAGGGTGGTAAATGTTACCCCGCTATTTAAAAAAGAAAGGAGAGAGATAAAACAACGAATTACAAACCGTTTAGCCTAACATCAGTCATCGGGAAAATGCTAGAGTATTATAAAGGATGTGATCACAGGACACTTGGAAAATATCAATGGGATTAGATGAAGTCAACATGGATTTATGAAAGGGAAATCATTTTTGAAAAACCTACTGGAGCTTTTTTTGTTATTTATTCAGGTGAGCTTTGATGACTGGACCAGCATTTATTGCCCATCCCTAGTTGCCTTTAAGAAGTGGTGGTGAGCTGCCTTCTTGAACAGTGCAGTCCATGTGGTGTAGATACACCCACAGTGTTTAGGAAAGGAGTTCCAGGATTTTAACACAGCGGCAGTGAAGGAACGGTGATATATTTCCAAGTCAGGATGGTGAGTGGCTTGGAGGGGAGCTTCCAGGTGGTGGTGTTCCCATCTATCTGCTGCCCTTGTCCTTCTAGATGGTGGTGGTCATGGGTACTGTCTAAGGAGCATTGGTGAATTCTTGCAGTGCATCTCGTAGATGGTACACACACTGCTGCTACTGTGCGTCGTGGTGGAAGAAGTGAATTAATTTTTGTGGATGTGGTGCCAATCAAGCGGATTGCTTTGTTCTGGATGGTGTCAAGCTTCTTGAATGTTGTGGGAGCTGCACTCATCCAGGCAAGTGGGGAGTATTCCATCACACTCCTGACTTATGCTTTGTAGATGCTGGACAGGCTTTGGGGAGTCAGGAGGTGAGTTACTCACCACAGGAGTCCTAGCCTCTGACCTGCTCTTGTAGCCATAGTATTTATATGGCTAGTCCAGTTCAGTTTCTGGTCAATGGTAACCCCCAGGAGGTTAATAGTGGGGGATTCAGTGATGGATATGCCATTAAATGTCAAAGGGCGATGGTTGGATTCTCTCTTGTTGGAGATGGTCATTGCCTGGCACTTGTTTGGTGCGAATGTTACTTGCCACTTGTCAGCCCAAGCCTGGATATTGTCCAGTTTTGCTGCATTTGGACATGGACAGTTTCAGTATCTGAGGAGTCGCGAATAGTGCTGAACATTGTGCAATCATCAGCGAACATCCCCACTCCTGACCTTATGATGGAAGGGAGGTCATTGATGAAGCTGGTTGGGCCGAGGACACTACACTGAGGAACTCCTGCAGTGATGTCCTGGAGCTGAGATGACTGACCTCCAGCAACCACAACCATCTTCCTTTGTGCTTGGTTTGACTCCAACCAGCAGAGAGTTTTTCCCCTGATTTCCATTGAATCGAGTTTTACTAGGTCTCCTTGATGCCACACTCGGTCAAATGCAGCCTTGATGTCAAGGGCAATCACTCTCGCCTTCCCTCGGGAGTTCAGCTCTTTTGTCCATGTTTTAACCAAAGCTGTAATGAGATCAGGAGCTGAGCGGCCCTGGCGGAACCAAACTGGGCATCAGTGAGCAGGTTATTGCTAAGCAAGTGCTGCTTGATAGCACTGTTGATTACTCCTTCCATTGATGGAAAATAGATTGATGGGGCAGTAATTGGCCAGGTTGGACTTGTCTTGCTTTTTGTGTACAGGACATACTTGGGCAATTTTCCACATAGCCGGGTAAATGCCAGTGTTGTAGCTGTACTGGAACAGCTTGGGTGTGGCAAGTTCTGGAGCACAAGTCTTCAGTATTATTGCCGGAATATAGTCAGGGCACACAGCCTTTGCAGTATCCAGTGCCTTCAGCCATTTCTTGGTATCATGTGGAGTGAATCGAATTGGCTGAAGACTGGCATCTGTGATGCTGGAGTCCTCTGGAGGAGGCCGAGGTAGATCATCCACTTGGCACTTCTAGCTGAAGATTGTAGCAAATGCTTCAGCTTTATCTTTTGCACTGGTGTGCTAGGTTCCCCTATCATTGAGGATGGGGGTATTTGTGCAGCCTCCTCCTCCAGTGAGTTGTTTAATTGTCCACCACCATTTACGACTGGATGTGGCAGGACTGCAGAGCTTAGATCTGATCCATTGGTTATGGGATTGCTTCGTCCTGTCTATCACTTGCTGCTTATGCTGTTTGCACACAAGTAGTTGTGTGTTATAGCTTCACCAGGTTGAAACCTCATTTTTAGGGATGCCTGGTGCTGCTTCTACCATGCCCTCCTGCACTCTTCATTTGAGGACGTAGTAGAATAGATAAGGGAGAACCAGTGGATGTGGTTTATTTGAATTTTCAAAAAGCTTTTGATAAAGTCCCACATAAGAGGTTAGTGTACATAATTAAAGCACATGGGACTGAGGGTACTATATTGTTATGGATTGAGAATTGCTGGACAGACAGCAGACAGAGAGTAGGAATAAGTGAGCATTTCCTCAGAGTGCCAGGCGGTGACTAGTGGGGTACCACAGGGATCAGTGGTTGGGCCCCAGACATTCACAATAGATATCAATGATTTGGAGGAGGGAACCAAATGTAATATTACCAAGTTTGCTGACGACACAAATTTAGGTGGGAATGATAGTGGTGAGGAGGATGTTAAGAGGCTTCAAGGAGAGTTGAGTGAGTGGGCAAATACATGGCAGATGCAGAATAACGTGGATAAGTGTGAAGTTATCCACTTTGGTAGGAAAAACAGAATGGCAGAGTATTATTCAAATAGTGATAGATTGGGAAATGTTGATGTACAAATGGACCTGGGTGCCCTTTTACACCAGTCACTGAAAGTAACCATGCAGGTGCAGCAAGCAGTTAGGAAGGCAAATGGTTTGTTGGCCGTCCTTGCGAGAGGATTTGAGTGCAGAAGAAAGAATGTCTTACTGCAGCTGTACAGGGCCTTGGTGAGACCACACCTGGAGTATTGTGTGTAGTTTTGGTCTCCTCACTTCTGAAAGGATATACTTGCCATAGAGGGTGTGCAGCGAAGGTTCACCAGACTGATTTCTGGGATGGCAGGATTGTTGTATGGGGAGAGATTGGGTCAACTAGGCCTCTATTCACTGGAATTAAATGAGGGAGAATCTCATTAAAATTAATAAATTTCTGACAGGGCTGGACAGACTGGATGCAGGGAGGATGTTTCCCCTGGCTGGAGGGGGGGTCCTAGAACAAGGGGTCACACTGAGGCTATGGGGTAGACTATTCAGGACTGAGATGAGGGGAAATTTCTTCACTCAGAGGGTGGTGAACCTATGGAATTCTCTACCACTGAAGGCTGTGCAGGCCAAGTCACTGAATATACTTAAGGAGGGAATAGATGGATTTCTAGATACTAAAGGTTTTAAGGAGCATGGGGAGAGAGTGGGGGTATGGTGTTGAGATAGAGGATCAGCCATGATCATATTGAATGGTGGATCATGTTCAAAGGGCCGAATGGCCTACTCCTGCTCCTAGTTTCTATGTTTCTATTTTTTTCTATGTTTGCACTTTCTGTTTTGGAATGCAAAAGGGATAAAATTTGGGTAACAGATCAGGAAATATCAAACATGAATCTAATCTCATTAAATTTTGGAATAAATATTCTAAAATTAAGGCATATTCTCTCTAAAGTTTCACTGTTTCTTTGCCAATTTTTGAATCTAAAATTACTCCTGATTTTACATTGAAGATATTCAGCCAAAAATATCCAATCTCTGTGCAATTTGAAACAAAAAGACAAGTATTTTTAAGCTGTGTGCATTGCCAGTTCCTCACATTGTTTTTGTGTGTATGAAGTCCTGATGTACTCAAGAAACACTCAGTTAAGATGTTTAAGTTTCTTTTAAAAACTTGAGTTGCCGCCTCCTAGTAATTTTAACAAAACTTGACAAAAGCTTCAAATGAACTTATTCTAGTGTTCTACACAGATCAGCTTAAAGTAATTTGTTAGTTCAGTTACTTTGTCAAATTAGGCTAAAAACATAGTATATATATTTAAATGGAATGAGTTATAAATTTGCTGCTTATCCACATATAACTTTTTGTTGCAGTATGAAATAGTTAAACTTCTGGTATCCTTCAATTATGTATTGAAAATGGAGAGGAACATTTAATGTGATCATCTGAAATTCCTTTGCTCTCTTAGCAAACCCACTTATAAACCAGCTCCTCAGCTAAAATAGTAGCAAGGTAAGAATTCAGGCTAACATGTTAAGCAGTTATCTGCTGGTATCCCATGGTGTAATTTCACAGCCTAGACAATACTTCTGGTTAATGAAACTACTAAGATTAAATCTATGTAAAATGCTGAACTTTGTAGAAACTTTTTCTATATAAATACAATATTGAAGTTCATAAGTTTAACTTTTTATCACTTCACTCAGATTTAGTTGTTTGGATGAAATTGCCTGGAAATATTTAATCTTAAACAGACTTTTGGGGAAAAGGTTGCTCAGGTTGAAGCAAGCCCCTACTAGTCACGTTTTTGCCTATGGTTAGAAAGAAGAGAACTCTGCGTATTTACACGTTAACTCACAACATTATAGAAGGCCTTGTTTGCTCACTTTCCCATTTTAGGTAGTGGTATTGTACAGCTCACATACAGCATGTTTAGACATAGGGTGAAGCATTCTCTACTCTTCCTTAATAATGCTCCTCAACCCCAGAATAGTCTACTTCTAAATTTATTTCACAAGGAAGGAAAGACTTGCGCTCATGCAGCATTTTTCATGACTACCAGACATCTCAAGTGCTTTATATCCAATTAAATACTTTCAAAGTGTAGTCAAAGTTGTAATACAGTTAAAAGGAAACATTATGGTGTGTAAAGCAGTCTTTTGATTCATTAGCATTCATTTTGTGTTAATCCATCACACTGAAGACAATATCTTACCTCCCATTGTGACCGGTGTCAGCTGGGGCTCAGTAGTAGCATTTTCTCCTTTTTGGTTGAAGCCTACTCTACCAGTTAAACACATAACCAAGGAAATGCTGAATCAAATTGAGACTCACTGAGCTTTGGTGTTATGGCTCAGACAACCAGGGAGTGAAGGATAGACCTGGAGCTGACTCTTCATACACTTGCAAGCTTTTACTTACAGAGATATACATCAAATATTGTACACCACCAACCCCTCTTTCAACCTGCTCCTTTAGGTAATAACACAGGTAAATCCCCAATTAATGCTCACCATCTGAAGACAATTAAACACCCAATTAATTACAATTAACATTAATAACAAATTAATTTTAAATAGCACAGACCCAGGTCATTTGTTCCAACCGTTCCACGTCAGTGTTTATTCTCCACATGAGCTCCCACTCCTCTGCTTGAAGCTATATCAGGATAACATGTTTATTTCCCCCTCACGTGTTTATTTAGCTTCCTCTTGAACGTATCAATGATAATTTGCCTCATCCACTCTATGCGGTAGAGAGCTCCACATTCTAACCACTCTCTGGATCAAGAGGTTTTTTCTGAATCCCCTATCAGATTTATTAGTGGCTATATTCATGGTCCCCAGCTTTGGTCTCCCCCACAAGTGGAAACATCTTTATGCCTTTACCAGCAGTTTTACTTGAAATGAAACCTTCTCCCACACAACAGCCCCAAATGCCTGTCAGCCAACTCTCCAAAGAAACCGCAATGAGTTTCAACCATACAGATAATCTTTAGAATCAGTTGTACGCTACTCAACATCGCCAAGAGCAACTTAGTTACCAACTAATAAAGGGATTCTAATCAGTCAGCAACATCCACACAGGAATTTATATATCATCACTTACCTGTACTTCTTTTTGATCAGTTGAATTCTCAGTAATTTGCATTCTCATACTCTATACTTGAGAGCATAATTATGCAGTGTGATTACCCATTGATTACAGTAACATCAAAGAAACATAGAATGAGTTACAGCACTGAACAAGGCCATTCAGCCCATTGTACCCATGCCAGCCAGAAATGAGATATCCAATCTAATCACAGCTTCCAGCTCTTGGTACATAGCCCTGTGGGTTACAGCATCTCACATGCATATTCAAGAGCAAAATTCTCCCCCCCATTGTGGGGGGAAGAGCGGGAGCGGATGTGAGTGGGCGGGTTCCCGATCAGCGCACCCGGTCAGGGGCGCGCCGCCATTTTACCTGGGCGGGCCATTTAAGGCCCTCCCAGCGTAACGTCCACCAGGAAGCGCTATGCGCTCCTTATGCAGGCTGGGGGGAGGGGGATTCCCTCAGCCGGAAGTACGCTCTTTCACGCACGCGCACAAAATAGCGCACAGATCTCCCTGAGGCTAAGTGCTGCCTCAGGGAGATCGGCTCAGATTTTCAACTTTTGATAAAGAAGTTATAAAAAATTTCCCTGCCATGTCCCCTCATGTATCACTGTCGCATGAGTTGGGACATGTCCATAACTTTTATTTAAACCTTTCATTAAAATTTAAAAACCCTCATGAAACCTCATCCTGCCCGTGGATGAGGTTTCATGTTTTTTCACAAGCCCGCCAGGCTCCTGGTCTGCCCGCCAACCTTAAGGCTGGACGGGCAGGTCCATTAATGAGCTGAATTGGTTTCCTAATGGCCTTACTACATCCGACTCGGCTGCGCCCCCGCCGACCTGAAAACGGAAATGACGCAGAGTGATGTCGGGAGTTCCACTCAACGTCACCCCACGTCATTTTATGCATCGGTGAGCAGGCCCCGCCCCCCCGCTCGCCGACCGGAAGATCCTGCCCCAAGTACTTCTTAAATGCAATGAGGGTTTCTACCCCACCACCCTCTGGGTGAAAAAATTCCATCTGGGAGACGAGTTAATTGATACATCCAGGTTTCTAGGCAAAGTTGTGTGTGTTCTAGAAGCAACAGTGGACAGGAGGTTGAGACAACTTCTTGGGTCACAGTTTTCAGGGTTAGTTAAACTTGAGAATAGGAAGCAAATGATGTCCTGAAAACCAGTGCTCATTAGTTGGGCTCGTTGCCTGTCATGTTCAAAGGGTGGGTTATTGCCTTCTGAGCAGGTCACACTGATTGAGTCTTTAACAATGGGCTCAAAGCTGCTCGGAGTTTCTCCAGTTCCAAGCAGAGGCTGAAGATCACCCATTCTGATTGGCGTGTTTCCCAGAAACACTTCCTCCACATGTTTGTTACTGGGGGTCCCTCAATGGATGTGGAATAAACCTTGTGCCGTTAATAGTAAGAGTTATGCCAGTTTGATCGTTGCGGGAGGATGACACTCTCCAGTGAGTAGGCCCAGGTGGCTCTTCTGTAACTTCAGGACATATCACGATCCTTGTGTCTGCTCCACCCTCCAAAATTTTCTCTACTCCCAAAATCACTGATCAGTTTACTACAATGTAATTTCACAGGAATTGACAGAACTACCTGGTATCATGTCCGTGTGGTCAGTTATAATATGTGAGCTGAACCAGTGAGTAGCCCATATCACACCACGTCATCTGATACATTTGCTCATGAAATTAACAGGGAAGCTGGCTGGTATGTAGAAACATAGGGATATAGGACTTAGGAGCAGGAGTAGACCATTCGGCCCTTCAAGCCTGCTCCTGCATTTGATAAGATGGCCGATCTGATTGTAGCCTTAACTCCACTTTCCTGCCTGCCCCCCCCCATAACCCTTGACCCCCTTGTCAATCAAAAATCTGTCCAACTCTGCCTTGAATAAATCCAATGCCCCAACCTCCACTGCTTTCTGGGAAAGAGAATTCCAACCCTCTGAGAGAAAAAAAATTCTCCTCAGCTCCATCTTACATGAGAGACCTCTTATTTTCAGACTATGTCTCCTAGCTCTGGTCAGTGACAGCATTGCGCTGTCTATTCACTGAACAATCAAGAGTATGGAATCAAAAGCTGCAAAAAGTTCCCAATAAAAGGGATACTTTGAAATGGAATCGGTGTAGGTGTACTGCAGCACAAGCCTTTCAACAACACTGAGTACTGACTAGTTTTTGCCTTGCTGTTGGCTATTAATGGTTGATACTGTAATGCGCATGGGCCAGGATATTGAGGTCAGCGAGCAGGGGGCGGGGCCCACTTGCCGATACTTAAAATGATGCGGGATGATGTCGATTGGAACTCCCGATGTCACCCGCCTCATTTCAATTTTCAGGTCGGCGGGGGTGCAGCCTAATCAGCTGTGCACCCACTGACCTGTCAATGGCCAATTGAGGCCGTTTATAAACTAATTGAAGTAGTTAAAGGACCTACCTGCCCAACCTTAAGGTTGGCGGTCAGGCCAGGAGCCCTGGCGGACTTCAGAGAAAGCATCAAACCTCATCCATGGGCGGGTTGGAGTTTCATGAAGGTTTTTAAAAATTTAATAAAAGTTGAATAAAAGTGATGGACACATCCCAACTCATGTGACAGTGTCACTTGAGGGAACCTGTCAGGGAAATTTTATATTTGTGCATTGACCATTTTTGAATTTAGTGCCGATCTCCCTGAGGCTGCACTTAGCCTCAGGGAGATGAGTGCGCTCTTTTGTGCACATGCGCGAAACAGCGCGCTCCCGGATTAGGGAATCGCCCCCCCGCCCCCCTCCCTGCCGGCACAGGGAAAGCATAGTGCTTCCTGGCGGACTTCACGCTGGGCGGGCCTTAATTGGCCCATCCACGTAAAATGGCGGCGCGCCCCCAATCGGGGGCACCAATTGGAGGCACGCCGGCATGCGCCCGCTCCTGAACTTCCCCTTGACAGGGGGGGGGGGGGGGGAAATTCTTCCCCATGGTATCCCTCTTTCTGGTGTTTTAGCAGAGGCATTACCCCATTTAAAACTGTTTAAAAAGTCACTGGCACTAAAATAAAAGTAACAAGTCCATATAGATCCCAGAAAACTGAAGAAAGGTGGGAAAGGACTAGCAGAGGCAAAATCTTTGGAAATGGGAATTGTCCAAAGGAACTGGAATATTAACCACCCGGTCAAGAAAGGGGAAAGAGATCGGCTAACAGTTTGATCTCAGCTGTAGATACTCATCCAGCGTCAACCACACAAGAGGCTTTCAAAATGGTGAAAGGTTTTGTGGGGGACAGTGAAAGGTTGTTTCTGCTGGCTGGTGAACTGATAATAGGACAGCATCAACTCATGGCTATCACTGGGAGAGTGAAGTGAGATATTGGAGAAAGAAATCACACAACATGGGGCAGAACTTTGCCCTTGGCATGCAGGCTCTCCAGGGGTGGGCAGGGGCAGTTGGGAAGCCGACCACCACCCGGAAGGCAATTTCACGCTGGTGGGCCAATTAGGGCTTGCCCAGCGTGCAGTGCGAGAGGCAGCGCTGAGTGCTGCCTGTGCGGGCGAGGTGGGGAGTGCGAGCTGGGCGCATGCGTGTGAGTGAGCATTTCATAATCCCCCCGGGGCACAGCCTCAGCGAGATGAACTGATTTTCTAAAAAATGATAGATTTTACAAATATTATGAAACATGTCCCCTCGTGTGACTCTGTCACATGAACAGGGACATGTCACTAATGAAAAATTAAAGTTCTTATTTGATTTTTATTTGTTTTAGGAAACCTCATCCCGCCTGTGGGTGAGGTTTCCAAAAATGTTCAAAGACCACTTGGCCTTTTCCCCTACCTGCAGGGGGCCATGAATATAGTCACTAATAAATCCGATAGTGGATTCAGGAAAAACCCCTTGACCCAGAGAGTGGTTAGAATGTGGAGCTTTCTACCACGTGGAGTGTATGAGGCAAATTATCATTGATTCATTCAAGAGGAAGCTAAATAAGCATGTGAGTGGGAAATATACATGTTATCCTGATATAACTTCAAGGCCAGGATTTTCCCGTTGGCGAGCAGGGGGCGGGGCCCGCTCACCGACATGTTAAATGACGCACGGTGACGTTGGGCGGAACTCCCGATGTCACCGCGCTCCATTTCAATTTTCAGGAAGGTGGGGTCTGAGCAGAATCAGCTGCGGGCCCACCGACCTGTCAGTGGCCAATTGAGGCCATTGACAGGATCATTAAAACAATTAAAGGACCTGCCCGTCCAACCTTAAGAAAAAGCGTGAAACCTCATCCACGGGCGATATGAGGTTTCATGTAGGTTTTAAAAAATTTAATTAAGGTGTTTTTAAAAGTTATGGGCATGTCGCAACTCGTGTGACAGTGTCAGGGACATGTCAGGGAAATTTCATTTATTTTTAATATTTTTTAATGTACAGCCGATCTCCCTGGGGCTGCACTTAGCCTCAGGGAGATGAGTGCGCTCTGTCGTGCGCATGTGTGAAAGAGCGCACTCTCGGCTTAGGGAATCCCCTCTCGCCCGCACAGAGAGCTTCCATGCTGACATCATGCTGGGGGGGGGCGCCGATCGGAGGAGTGTCTCCACACACCCGCTCTTCAACTTTCCCCTCAACAGGGGGAAAATTCTGTCCCAAGCAGAGGATTGGGAGCTCATGTGGAGAATAAACACTGATGTGGAACTAAAACAAAAATAGCTGGAAAAATTCAGCAGGTCTGATAGCATCTGTTGTTGGAACAAATGACCTGGGTCTGTGCTATTTAAAAATAATTTGTTATTAATGTTGATTGTACACTAATTGGGTGTTTAATTGTCTTCGGATGATGAACATTAATTGGGGATTCACCTGTGTTCTTAAATATAGGAGCAGGCTGAAAGAGGGGTTGGTGGTTGGAGGTGCACAATATTTAATGTGCATCTCTGTAACTCTCTGTAAGGCATGCCAGATGATGGAAATATTGCGTGTCATTTTATGCTCAGTTGGGTCAGGCGCACGCCTGCTTGCCGAGCTAAAAACTTTACCCTCGGAATACGTTATCATAAATTAATTGCTGAAGCACAGTGAAAAAACATGGATTAGTATTTGAAAAGGCAGATATATAAAAGGATACGGGGGGAAAACAGGGCATTGAGATCAGAGTAGACAGACCACTGGTGCAGGTATGATTGACTGGGAAGATCCCTTCTGTGGCTATACCACAAAATGAACAGGTAAACACCCACCGAAAAATAGCAGGGTGATGTCATGATGTATTTAGCCAAAAATGAAACCAGAAGTAATCGATAGGCTCAAGTATTTTGAGAATGGAAAGTCAAATTTAAGATTAATATGGTGAGAATCAGCATGATTTCCAATAACAAACTTTTATTTATAGAATGCTTTTACCATCGGAAAACATCCCAAAATTCTTCACAGGCATGGTATCAAGCAAAGTTTGACACTGAGCCACGTAAGAAGATATTGGGGAAGGCAACCAAATGCTTGACAACATAGGCAGGATATATGGAGAGTCTTAAAGGCAACAGAGAGTGTTGAGTGTAGCAAGGTTTAGGGATGAATCACTGGATCTTAGGGCCCAGGCAGCTGAAGTCATGACCACCAATGGTGTAGCGATGAAAATCGGCAATTTGCAAGAGGCCAGATATCTTGGGAGGGTTGTGAGCTGGAGGAGGTTACAGGGATAGGGAGGAGTGAGAACATTGGAGGGGTATGAAAACAGGGATGAAAATTTTAAAATTGATGCATTACTGGACTGGGAGCCAATACGGGTCAGCGAGCTGAGGTGAATGTTAGGATATGGGTAGAGTTATGGATGAGCTCATGTTTAAACAGGGTTCAGGGTCCATGTTGTGTATTATTGTTCTTCAACCTCTTTGAACAAGAGAACTGGGTCCTTTTAGTGCAATATAAAGGCGTCCTTGAATTTTCCTGATTGAAATGTTGGACTGTAACCTCCGATCAGCCTGGGAAAGTGCAGGCCCACAGGAGTTAGAAGAAATAAATGCACATTTACCTGGTCTTGAAAATTGCGAGGCCACTTCCGTTCACCGGAGTTGCTGGGGGTCCTGCATCGAAAGGATCTTCGCAGGCCCTCCCCCTTCTTCACAGCACTTGCTGCCATAAAGCAGGTACATTTAAAAGGCCCAGGGGAATTGACAGGCCAGGGGTGGGAGGTAACTGTCCAAGGTAAGTAGATAGGATTTGGGAGTTTGGAGAGTCCAGAAGTTGGGGAATCCGTGGCCTGGGGAAGGGTCCGAGGTCTGGGAGGGTCTGAGGTCCAGGAGGGGCTCTGAGGTTGTGGGGGCATTCCAAGGTCGAGGAGGTGTCCGAGGTTGGGAGGGATGGGGGCGTTCCAAGGTCAGGGGGGGTTCGAGGTCCCGATAGCGGGGTGGGAGCATTCTGGTGTTGGGGCAGGGGTTGGGGGCATTCCAAGATCAGGGAGGGGATGGGGCCTGGGGTCATTCCGAGGTTGGAGGAATGGGGACATTCCCAGGTCGGGAGGGGGGAGTGGGGATGGGGTAGGGGCATTCAGATGTCTGTGGGGGGGGGGATGGGGGCGTTCCGATGTCGGGAGTGGGGGGGCAGCCGAGGGGTGAGGGGGGGGTCTGATGTCAGGGTGGGGGGAGGTGGGGTTGTCGGAGGTCAGGGAGGATGGGGGGAGTCCCGTGAGGGTGAGGGGGTGGGAGTCTGGGGAGTCCAGCAGGGTTGGTCTGGGTCTTTACAATAGTTACCCAGAAGATAGGGGAGGTTTTAATTCTTCTAACTTTTTCTGGATATCTATTGGTGTAACCCTGGCGGAACCATCGAAGTTTGTGATTTAAACCGCATTTTCGGATGGTTCCCAGCACAGCACAATTGTCCAGAGGAAGTTAACGCTTCTGAGAAATTGCCGTGCAAATCCTTACCTGGGAACTTGCCAGAGGGATCTTTGGGGTACCCCCCAAATCCAACACTGGGGAACGTGGAAATTATGGGCCATTGCTTTGTACCAAAGGCAACTATTTCTTACGTTTTCAATATTTCCTTTTGTTTCTATACTGAAGCATCACAGCATTTACTCATGGGTAGGAAATTCTTCAGAAGCTACTTGGCTGACTCCACACTCTCCACCACCACTTCTGGAACATCTCACCAGAAGTTGATAACATACAACATGTTTACCCATATAAGGGCTGGTATACAGTAGGTTATGTTGATGGTGGAAACGTACCAACTGATAGACATTCAATCATTTGTGCCACAGTAGTGCTCAGTTCAGGGTCACCTGTTTAACCCCTATGTTCAATGTTACGATGGGAAACAGAGAGAGAATTCAAATTTTAAAGGGCCAAAGAGCCAACGTATTGAGTGCAAATTGCATTTGCTTAACATGTATTTATGAAATGTTGAGCTTGAACATGTAAGGCCACAATAATGGAATCTGTCCAAAAAATGGAAATTACCCTGGGGTTAGAAAGTTTCCTAGGATTAGGAGTGAATCCTTGGCATGGCTCAGAGTCCAGCCCTGCTGAAGGGTGCCAACATTCTGCAAAAGTGGAAGGTCTTGAGCCTGATCTCTGCTGATGGCAGTCTGCAGGCTGAGGGTCCAATAGTGACCCTATCTCCGATTTTGTCTCATTCTATGAAAAAGCATTTTTGCCTTGGCGTCAGTAAACTGTATGTGATCGGGAATTCTCCATGTCGGAAACTCACAGAGTGTCATCAACTACTTTTGCACTTCGATTAATTTAATTATATTTTAGTAAATGAATAACCACATAGAACTTAAAATCAGATGCTCTCCCCTAAGGTTTTAACATGTTAAGGGCCAGATTCTAAACTTTGTTAGTGAAGAATTTTCTGGCATTATTTCTTTTTCTTTATAATTACTGAATCTGGCTAATAATGGAAACTATTTTCGTAAAACTGTTCTAAAAATGTTGTTTGTTATTGTTCAACCTTTTGAATAGTAAGTAATAGTAATATTTGAGTAATAATAGTAATATTTCAGAACAGTGATGAAAAGCAATGACTATTTACAGGAGATCTGAGATCTAACTTTAATCTATTTGTTGTCCATCATTATTTCAGACAAAGGATAGAACAGGTTTGTTTGAATGTGTATATATGCAACCTCATCCACTGACTTTGCAGGATAATCATCAAGACAGGCTATGAACGTCGGACCACAGTGTTAAAATTGGTAATAAGTGTAACTTTCCTTATTAATGAAACTTACTAAAAAATAAATTGGTGGGAAGATGTAACTGGACAGAAATACTTTATAGCATCTATGGGAAAGATTACCATGAATGAACTGATTCGCATGGCAAAGATTCTAAAAATGTTCATTTTGGTTTTAGCGGACAGGCCAAGAATGAATCTACTATTTCATTGGTCTTCATCGAAAGGTCTGTCTAACTTATTATTCAGCTGTAAACAATAATTGGTTTAATGCAATTTGAGGACCTGTTCACAATGCCTTGTTTTGATCTGGATACTAAGGTGGACATTTAAAGGAGTTATATCTGGGTAGTGTTCTTGCTTCTGAGTTAGAAGGTGCTGGATTCAAGTCCCATTCCAAGGCTAAAGTGCAAAAATTAAAGCTGACACTAAATGTTGTACAGATGACACAGTGCTTTGCTGTCTTTTGTATGAAATGATAAACCAAGGCTTTATATGTCCTCTTAGGTGGATGTAAAAACATTCAATGTCACTATTTTGAAAATGAGCATGTGTCCTGGGACCAATATTTATTTCTCAGTCAACATGATAAAAACAGATGATCCAGTCATTATTACATTGCTATTTCTGGGAGCTTGCTGTGTGCAACTTGGCTGCCACATTTCCTACATTACAACAGTGATAATATTTCAAAAGTACTGTAAAGCGTTTTGACCTGTGGCAATGAAAGGCGATATATGGATTTGAGTTTTTCTCTCTTTTTACATAAAAATCTGTTGTGTCTTTGGTCAAATTGATTTCCCTATTTAATTTAGTTGGTCACATTGCTCTTTTAAGGAATTGATTTCTTCCCATGTGAAAGCTTACATGATTATCCCAGGCAAGAGAATTGCTCATTTATCTCACAAGACAGTACGAATGACAATTGTTTTCCAAATTCTGTTAGCTTTTATTAAATAGAAACATCTGTTAAGGAAACATCCACTGCAAAATATAAACTGGGATCTTGGTATTCACATATCAGGATTAAAAGTAGGTAGTTTGGAACAAGATTTTTGAATCAAATGAGACCTCAGAAAAACAAATCTTACCTGAGGGAGATTTGAGCAACAGTTAAGTAAAGAGGTCAGATTTGCTGCACTTGAACAATACAATTGTTAATTTAAGAAAGATCTTGAATTCAATTAATTCAAAGATGATTAACCCATTATGGACTTTCCCTACATTTAAGTTTATATGTAGTCAGATTCACTTGGAATGCTTGTGGCCATGGGAATGGAGAGATGAAATTTGGTTTGCCTCAGAAGCGTACCAGCGACCTCAGCCACTGTCCCACCAATTTCAGCTAAGCTCAGTACATTGTGGCATGTTTTTCATGCAGCGTGTACACATTTTACAGGCCTACTTCTTCATGCATTTCATTACACGTTTCTGTTTGGATGGATTGAGGCGGTAATGCATGGAATGCAGAGGAGACCCATGCCCCAAGGAGTCTTAACTTCACCCAGTTTGCCAAAATCCATTTAGGTTAAACCTGCTTGCTTTTCACGTTCAAACTACCGGTACGTTATGACAAAGATCCATCACATTTAAAATAAAGACCAGAGTGAGAATGCTAGGACTTACTGTGAATTGAATGCCTTTAATTTAAAATCAAATTTAACAGAATCCTTTCCTCAGGGCTGTTCAGCTGTGACTTCAGATTGCTATGGTAAAGCGATCATTTGAAGGATTATCTAATTTAAATTGTAACCTGATTCTATTTAGTATTTGCCAATTATTGCATGTTATACGACTATTTATTTGCGACTAAATATTACTCAGCTGGTCTGTGAAGCAGTCTTCGCCAATTCAAAGAGAATTTGGTAAATCACAGGGAAGCTGTTGAATCTAATAAACAAATGACTGTAATTGAAATAATTGGTAATACCTCAGGTATGTACCTCTGAGGGGGCGCTTTTTAGAAAGATGGAGCTTGTATATTGTTGGGGGCCTTGGACACTTATTAAAACCGCTGTTAGATTATTGCTCATGGACGAGATTTTTTAAAAAATCATTTTAAAGCGGGTGGGTTTTTATGACAATCAACAATAGCTTCATTGTCACCATTACTGATGTGAGCTTTCAATTACAGATTTTTATTAATTGAACTGAAATCCCACCAGCTGCTATGGTGGAATTGGAACCCGCAGCCCCAGGCCGTTAGCCTGGACCTCGGGATTACTTGTCCGGTGACATTACCACTACACCACCACCCTCGCTGAGGTGCAACAACCTGGTTCACCCTTTAGGGAAGGAAATCTGCCATTGTTACCTGGGAGGGCCGACATGTGACTCCAGACCCACAGCAATCTGGTTGACTCTTAACTGCCCTCAGTTCAAGAGAAATCGGGGATGGGTAACAAACGCCGGCCTTGCCAGCGACGCCCACATCCCGTGAAAGAAAGAAAAAGATACACGTTCTGGACTCATCTCAAATCGCGAAGTTCAGCAACGTTGAAACAACTCGTAACCCTGCACAATGCGAATCAGATCAGATTTTATATTTTTCTAACTATAGAATGCAAGATTGGATCTAAGATTTTTTTTGTTTAACCCAGGTTCTGTGGAACAATCTACAGATTTAGTGACTGACTTTAGCTGGGCGTGTCTTAGTTTTAACTGGAGATAACTCACAAGCTTCGGTTATCGTTGTGCCTCTCATCAAAACAATCCCTTGCTGCCAACTTGGATTAAACAAGTTGAGACAAAAGTTGAAGACTGAAATTCTACCCACAAACTATCAAACTGCTGCCGTGTTAAATCTGGCTCATTTGTAAAGAATTATTTAAAGGTAGGTTATAACACCCCAAAATAATAAACAGTACAGAAGAAAAAGTAGATGGTGCTTCAAGACAAGAAAAGTGATTTATTCTGCTTTAATTGCAGACTCCAAAGAATTTAGACAATTTAAAAGTATCCTGAGCAAAATATCACGTGTTAGGGAGCCTGGATTTGATACATTTGAGGTCACCTTGGGAAATCTTTACTCATTTTTTGAAGCTGGGGAGGGGACATTTTGAAAATTTCAAGTTGAAACAGTCACTGGGGAAATCCTTTCAATTTAAATAACCATTTTAAAACGCATGTGTTACACCAAACTGCAACCATATTTGAGTTGCTGGGAGTGTTTGTTAACTTGAAGACCAGTGTTATGCAGTAAAGTTCACGCCATTTTTCAGATTAGGTATGTGCATGCCCAGATCTGATAGACTATCTAGTGCATAGGGCTAGACTATGCTTTCAAAACATACCGAGCTGTTGTACAAGTACAAGCAAAATATTTTTTCCAAACAAATTAATTTTTGTAATGTGGAAATCATTAGAAAAGTCCTCATAAACGTTTTGAAAAATCCTGAAATATTAAGTGTGCAGCTTCAGCAGTAGCAGCACAACGTGTAAAAAGATTACCGTTCATTTTGGTTCATCTCAAAAGCACTGTGAGTTCAGAACATTTTTCTAATTAACACCAGGACTACACTGATAGAAAGTTTCCTCATTCATGATAATGGGGAAAATCCACCCCTTTTTGTTCACTGGAAAATGCTGCAGCTGCATTAGAAAAAGGTATCCACATTTTAAAATTGGCATTCAAATGTTGACTTCCCTTGGTGCCACATTTCTTCCTCGCTGTTAACAGTTGGCTGATTGATACATGTTAATAATAAGCTCCGATCAAATACTGAATATGATGAAACAACCAAAATATTCAACTTTAAAATAAAAATAATTGACATGGCCTACGCCACTCTGCATGTCCTCTCAGTCTGTCCATTGCACTGTAACAACCAGAACGGATGTACACCAATATACTATATGCCAACACTGAATTTATTGGTGCACTGAGGATTAAATGGGTTTATTATTCCTTATTCCTGTCAATGTGGTTGGAAATGCTGTAAAGCTGTTTTCATTCTCATGTTCAGGTATTAAATGGAACATTTTAATATTCACACAACTGAAGTTAGAAATTTTGTAATCTTATTTAACACATGAATGAGTGGAAAAAGTGTTGTCAGTTTTAAAAAACCCTCTGCATAGCATTTTTTATTTTAACAACTTAATTCATAATCTTGACTAGAATTCATTCATTCTGTTGTGAAAATGTTGGAGTTTTTAAGATACTTTCTAAAATTAAACTGATAAACAGGTCAAAATTATAGTGTGTCTTTTCTAAGTTTAGTGTCCTTTTGCATGGGTCTTTCTGCAGCCATATATCAGAATCCATTCATTTTTTCTCTGCTAGACACATGTTACAAATCAACCTCAGCATGGCCTCAATTGGTTTCAACCCACCAAACCCAAAGTCCAAATCAAAGCATTTGAAATGCCAGTGCCTGCAGAGCACATACTGCGATTTTTGTCATTGTGATAATCTGCAATAAGTAATAGTTTTACCATAGAGCAAGAGTTTCAGTTTACCAAGAAATCCAATCAATGTTAAGAAACTATCAACTAACGTCCGGCATTCACTAATGTGCTAACCTCAAGCCTGGTGGCTAGGACTCAGTACTAAACTGTACACTAGCCGAAGGAGCAGTCAAAATGAATGCTTTTGTGGTTAAAACGCTTCACTTTTCAATTCCTGTAATGATTGATTGCATACACTTTGCTATTCGAAATTAACATTTTATTGCAATTATTACAATGTTGATGTGTAATGAGTGATAAACAAATTTAAGTTTAAAAAATGGACTGAATAGTGAGAACATGTTAGCTATTTAAATGATGTGGAACATTAATGTCTGAAATACATATTCATCTTAATTTATCATTAAGTGTTATTTTATATTTTGCCAGATAAACAGCAAGGTTCCATTGTAAAATGTTTTCTGTAATTCCGTGCTGAAAATATCAAATCACAAATTAGAGCCACCATGAAATTTCACTAAAATATAATTTGTGTTAAAAATCTTGAGGTCTGCATTAAAATTAAAACCAAATATCAGTTACTGCAATAGTTTGATAAAGAGCTGAATGTATATGTTTATTTTATGATTCAGTTTTCTGATTTTATTTTATAATATTCAACAGAATTTTGTAGAAATAACTTTGCTGTCTCCAACCCTGCCTCCTGTCTTCTGCTGTTGAATCCCTCCTCACTCAACTATTCCAATGCTTTCCTGGCTAATCTCCCAACTTCCACCATCCACATTCTTGAGCTTATCTAAAACACCTGCTGTCTGTATTCTTACCCATGCCAAATCCTTCTCATCCATTATCCCTGTGCTCACACATACTGATCTACATTGGCTTCCCATCCACCAACGCCTCAATTTTAAAATTCTCAATCTTTCCATGGTCTCAATCCTCCCTATCTCAAGGAAGTTACAGAGATGCAAACATGATAAAGTAGTTATAATGGGGGGATTTTAAATACCCAAATATAGACTGGGATGGTGGTAGTGTAATGGGCAGAGAGGGACAAGAGTTCCTAGAGTGTGTTCAGGAGAATTTTCTACATCAGCACGTATCCAGTTCAAGGAGAAAGGAGGCACTGCTAGACCTGGTTCTTGGAAATGAGGTGGGCCAAGTGGATCAAGTGTTAGTGGAGGAACATTTAGGGAACAGTGATCATTGTCTCATAAATTTTAGGCTGACAATGGAAAAGGTCAACGAACAATCCAGAGTGAACGTAATTAACTTGGAGAAAGCCAACTTCAATGGGGTAAGAATGGATCCGGGCCAAATAAATCAGATTCAAAGGTTGCTAGGAAAACTGGTAGCTGAATAATGGATTACCTTGAAAGAAGAGATAGTTCAGGCACAGTCAAAGTATATTCCCTAGAAAGGGAAAGGTAGGGCCAAAAAATCCAGAGCTCCCTGGATGACAGCAGAGATAGAAATTAAGATTAGGAAGAACAAGTGTGCTTGTGACAGATGTCAAGTAGAAAATACAATTGTGAACCAGGTTGAATATAGAAGATTCAGGAGGGAGGTGAAAAAGCAAATAAGAGAAGTGACGAGGGAGTATGAAGAGAGACTGGCATCAAACATAAAAGGGAATCCCAAAGTCTTCTATAGGCAAATAAATAGTGAAATGGTGGTAAAAGAAGGAGTAGAGCCAATTAGACATCAAAAAGGGGATTTACAAAGGGGCAGAATTTTGCCCTTGGTGGGGATGCTTGGCGGGGGCAGGCAGGGGCAGTTGGGAAGCTGCCCACCACCCGCAATCAGCACCGCACCGCGATTTTACACTGGGTGGGCCAATTAAGGCCTGCCCAGCTTGCAATACGAGTGGCAGCTCTCAGCGCTACCTGTGCGGGCAGGGGGAGGAGGCCAAGTGGGCCTAGCGCGAACTTTGCGCATGCAGGGTGAGTGAGCACTGTATAATCTCCTGAGGCACAGAGCTACTTCAGGGAGATGAAGCGCTGTTTAAAAAAAATAAAGAAAATAAAAATGTCATAAAACATGTCCCCTCATGTGACTCTGTCACATGAGCAGGGACATGTTTTTAATTCAAGTGTTAAATTTTTATCATGTTTTTATTTGCTTTAGGAAACTTCATCCCGCCCATGGATGAGGTTTCCTAAAAAATGCAAGGGCCAATTGGCCTTTTCACCTGCCCACCAACCGTTAGGTTGAATGGGCAGTGAAAAATTCAGGATAATTGTTTACTTAATGGCTTTAATACGAAATTGGTTGAGTGACAGGGAACAGTGTGTGGTGGTTAATGGATGTTTTTTGGGCTGTAGGAAAGTTTGCAATGGAGTTCCGCAGGGGTCAGCGTTGGGACCCTTGTTCTTCCTGATATAAGTTAATGACCTAGGCCTTGGTGTCCAGGGCACAATTTCAAAACTTATGGATGATACAAACTTTCAAGCATTGTGAACTGTGAGGAGGATAATGTAGAACTTCAAAGGGATGTAAACAAATTGGTGGAATGGCCAGACAAGTGGCAGATGAAGTTCAAAGTGGAGAAATGTGAAGTGATTCATTTTGGTAGGAAGAACATGGAGACAATATAAAATAAAGGATACAACTCTAAAGGAGGTGCAGGAGCAAAGGGATCTGGGTGTATTTGTGCATAAGTCATTGAAAGTGGCAGACAGATTGAGTGAGTGGTTCATAATGCATTAAGAATCCTAGGCCTTATTAATAAGGCCATAGAGTACAAGAGTAGGGAGGTTATGTTGAACTTGTATAAGTCACTGGTTCGGCCTCAGCTGGAGTTTGCGTCCAGTTCTGGGCGCCAAACTTTAGGAAGGATGAGAAGGCACTGGAGAGTGCAGAAAAGATTCATGAGAATGGTTCCAAGGATGAGGAACTTCAATTATGAAGGCAGATTGGAGAAGATAGGACTCTTTTCTTTGGAGAAGAGAAGGCTGAGAGGAGGTTTGATAGAGGTGTTCAAAATCAGGGGCCTGGACAGAGTAGATAGGGAAAAACTGTTCCCATTGGTGACAGGATTGAGAATGAGAGGACACAGATTTAAAATAATTTGCAAAAGAAGCAAAAGCGGCGTGAGGAAACATTTTTTCATGCAGTGAGTGGTTAAGGTCTGGAATGAACTGCACGAGAGTGTTCAATCAAGGCATTCAAAAGGGAATTAGACTGTTATCTGAAGAGGAAGAATGTGCAGGGTTATGGGGAGAAGGCAGGAGAATGGCACTGAGTAAACTGCTCTTTCGGAGAGCCGGTACAGATATAATGGGCCAAATGGCCTCCTCCTGCACTGTAACAATTCTGTGCTTCTGTGATTCTCTTTAACCTCCTCCAGGCCCAAAGCCCTCCAAATACTCCATGTTTCATCTACTATGGGCTCTTATGCATCCCTCATTCTCTCCGTTCCCCCATTGCCAACTGTACCTTCAGCTGTCTAGGTTCCAACCTCTGGTATTCTCACCTTACGTGTCTCTGCCTCTACCTCTCTCTCCTCCTTTAAGATATTCCTTAAAACTTATCACTTTGACCAAGCTTTTTAGCCACTTATCCTAACCTTTCCTTATTTGATTTGCAGTCAATTTCTGTTTTACTTGCCTTGGGATATTTTCCTATGTAAAAAGGTTTTATATAAATACATGTTATTGGGATAATAAGCAGTAAAACACTTTCCTATTAAAATTCCTCTTAACAGTGGGATTTACATGTCCCAAAGTACTCCCTGTTTGGGATTCTAATTCCAATGCTCCAATAATTCCAACGTCTGTTCTAAATGGATTTCACTCTAATGGAAGGCACACATGAATTTTCAAATTTTCAATGCAACAAAAGAAGTCCGCTTTACAATCTTTACTGAATGAAGATAAATATGATGGAAAGGAAGTCAAAATGAATATAAATTAACCTCAGTTTTAGAATTGAACTGGGCTGGCTCAGTGACCCTATCTAACTAGGTACAGACCCGATCCAGGTGAGGTTGCTGAATCCAGACTATGGTATGTTCAATGAAGTCTGCAACAGATACAGTGTTTAAACCTTTGCAAACACAAAGATTTTAATTGAAGTAATGGATACATTTACCAGAATTGTTACATCCTCAGCTTTAAGGAGAAAAAGTTGCCATCATTCATTTTTTGGATCAGGGCTACACATTTTTGTTTTGTTCATTGGCCAGGTGACTCAATGTATTCACGCCTATGCTTTACATAACTTTCCTGGGATAGTGTGGATTTTACACTGAGGCACAGGAAGCTAGCATCAACCTACACCTTCCAACAAAAAAAGTGCTCCCAAATACTCATGAGCAACCCCAAAAGTTACATCGTTCATTTTCTACGTTCTTTAAATTTCATGCCATTTTACAACTATTCATGTCCCTGATGATAAAATCTACATTGTGAATGTATTAATTACATAGTTACAGCACCACTATTGATATCATTAATATTTTGAAGGACTAGAAGTCCTTTCATTTCATATTTTTCCCTAACTTATATTAAAGAGAATGCAATGTTGAAAGGGGGCCAGTTAGTACTGTTGGATAGATGGCTAATGCATAGTTCAAAATAACACCAACAAAACAGGTTCAATTCCTTTTCTGGCTGAGGTAGACTTGGGACCTGCCTTCTTGCCCTGCTCTTGTAAGTAGAAGGCAATGGCAAACCACCACTGACAAAAACAGCCAAGGAAACAGCTCAGGATGAAGCATCGGCCAAGGACCTGCCTTCATGCTGAGCACACATGAATGAATAAATATTGAATATCAGTGTGGACATATCAATGGTCATAAAATGGTCTGTTGATGTGTCACAGCCCACCCCGGCTGTGCATTCATGTTTTTAAAATTGCATTATATGTATTCAGAAAAAAAGTTAATGTATATTACAACTCAAAGCGTTTAAAATGGTATTTGCAATGCCTAAACTTTAGCAGAAAGAGAATTTATATCTGAAGGGTGAAAATGACTGAATAAGACAGTAACAATGGGCCCTGAACAGAATACTGGCTGTTGTTATAAATAAACTTCTCAATCCCTTGGAGGGATGGAACTTTTCTCAACACTTTCTACATGAGTAGAATCAGTAGGTTTTTCTGCCCCGAGTCTTCCACACAGCTACTTTTTAATAGTTACTCATCTCAATTAAAAACAGGACAGTTGAGGACTATAGTAATAACCTTAACGGAGCAAGATTCCTTTCATAAAGGACATTTGGGCTTTTAAAACCCTCTCCATGTATCTTAAGTGCGCAGTTAGCGTCTATAGTTTGCGGGACCACTTGATAATATAGCGTGGAGAAATGCTACAATTTAGAGTTGTAAATATATTCAGCTGGTGGATTATATGAGTTAGACTCATGCTGTGTATCACCTTCCAATACACTGGACACTGAGCAATATTACAGTTCCATAGTGAGACATAGTTAATTCCATCCAAAGATACATCAGTTTCTTCCTGTGAAAGGTTACAAACGGCTCAATTGTTCTCAAGCCTGGGGAGAATCAGATACAAGTTTACT
Source organism: Cetorhinus maximus (assembly GCF_964194155.1). Classification (NCBI taxonomy): domain Eukaryota; kingdom Metazoa; phylum Chordata; class Chondrichthyes; order Lamniformes; family Cetorhinidae; genus Cetorhinus; species Cetorhinus maximus. Next base: position 93,837,663 of record NC_135899.1, on the reverse strand, counting down.
TCTAAGTACAAATCCCATCTGTATGTAATAATTCACAAAGAGAAAAGTACACTTTCAAATAGTATTGACGATGGTTTTGATTGTGACATTTTTCAGAGCTGTAGAGAATGAGCTATGTATAAAATACTGCAGAAGTTCCCCAAAAACTTTCAACTTACCCCTTTATTTGCTTGTGAACGCTATCTCTGCTGCATGATATTACTGGCACAAAATGGTGGAAATGTTGGTAATCCTTTGGTCCAAAATGGTTTAACGTGGATTTTAAGGCAATATGAAATGATACAAGCACAATTTCAATGAAGTAAACCCATTGAATTCATTCGTCTATTCTCCACACTTTGTTTTGTTTCATCGCTCAACACCTTTTGATCAAACATAGCATTTACCTCAGAGATGCTTTGTGTTCTGTGACAAATCGGCTCATCTGTACTGCTGGCAAGTGACAACCAACCACTTCCTTTCGAAATGAGCAAATACCAGAAAAACCAAGAAGACTGTTGAGCCTAATCTCTGGGGTTCCTCACTGCAGGTGCATTTGTTTCAATAGCAGGATAAAGTGCAGTGGAAACCTTTTTCAGTTTATAGCACAATAGCTTGAGATACACCAAAAGCAGCTTGCGTTAAAGAGGAACAGCTCTACCATTGTACAAGAGAAATGACCAGGCAAATTGAAGTGGAGAAATCTCAATTCCCCCTCCCCCTTCAGAATGTCCTGTAGCCGCTCTGAGACATCCTTGACCGTAGCACCAGGGAGGCAACATACCATCCTGGAGTCTCATTTGCGGCCACAGGAACGCCTATCTATTCCCGTTACTATTGAATCCCCCATAACTATTTGCATTCCCACACTTTTTACTCCTCTCCTGTGCGGCAGAGCCAACCGTGGTGCAACGAATTTGGCTGTTGCTGCTTTCCCCTGCGAGGCCATTCCCCTCCAACAGTACCCAAAGTGGTAGTTTTGTTTTGCAGAGGGATAGCCACAGGAGATGGCTTCAGCAAGGGCAATGTTCTTAAGGGGCACTGACGCACAGCACAAACATTTGGGAATCCTACTGGAATAGGCCACAGAATGGTGGGGAGGTGGTAGCTTAGTGGTATTGTCACTGGATAATAATGCTCTGCAGGCCTGGGTTCAAATCCCACCACACCAGATGGTGAAATTTGAATTCAATAAAAATCTGGAATTGAAAGTTTAATGATTGTCATAAAAACCCATCTGGTTCACTAATGCCCTTTAGGGAAGGCAATCTGCAGTTCATATCTGGCTCCAGACCACAGCATTGTGGTTGACTCTGAATGCAGTTAGGGATGGGCAATAAATGCTGGCCAAGCCAGTGATGCCCACATCCAATGAATGAAAAAAATTTCTGTAAGGCTGAGATTGTAGTGCCTGGTTTCAGCAATCCTTTTCAGCCTGAGTCTGATGTCCACCCAGGTGTTTGAAATGGAAAATGTTCCCTTTCCACATGTTTACACCCTCATGTGGAAGAGTACCAAATAATCTTCTATTGTTAAAACTTGATAACAATTCCTTTGTTGTAAATGTATGGCCCGATTTCTCCTGCCCATAAACCCTATCTTCATATAACTCTGGCTTCTCTATACCCCAGTCAAATCAATGCCTATCATTTAACTCAATTTGCAAAAGTCTTGGAAAAGCCAAGTGCTCACATTGCCCTTGTCGCTGAAGCCATCTCCTGTGGCTATCCCCCTGCAAAACAAAATTACCACTTTGGATACTGTTGGGGGAATGGCCTCGCAGGGGAAAGCAGCAACAGCCAAATTCGTTGCACCACGGTTGGCTCTGCTGCACAGGAGAGGAGTAAGAAGTGTGGGAATGCAATAGTTATAGGGGATTCAATTGTAAGGGGAATAGATAGGCGTTCCTGTGGCCGCAAATGAGACTCCAGGATGGTATGTTGCCTCCCTGGTGCTAGGGTCAAGGATGTCTCAGAGCGTCTAGAGGACATTCAGAAGGGGGAGGGTGAACAGCCAGTGGTTGTGGTACACATTGGTACAAACGGCATAGGTTAAAAAAAGGGATGAGGTACTAAAAGCAGAATATAGGGAGTTAGGAAGTAATTTGAAAAGTAGGACCTCAAAGGTAGTGATCTCAGGATTACTACCAGTGCTACGTGCCAGTCAGAGTAGAAATAGCAGGATATATCGGATGAATACATGGCTGAAGAGATGGTGTGAGGGGGAGGGTTTCAGATTCCTGGGACATTGGGACCAGTTCTGGGGGAGGTGGGACCTGTACAAACTGGACGGGTTACACCTGGGCAGGACTGGGACTGATGTCCTAGGGGGAATATTTGCTCGAGTGGATGGGGAGGGTTTAAATTAAAATGGCAGGGGGATGGGAACCTATGCAAGGAGTCAGAAGAAGGGGAATCAAAGACAAGAACAAAAGACAGAAAGTGGAATAAGAAAAGTGATAGGCAGAGAAATCAAGGGCAAGAATCAAACAGGGCCTCAGTGAAAAATAGTGGGAACGGCACAAGTAAAGTTAAAAAGACAAACCTTAAGGCTTTGTGCCTTAACACGAGGAGCATTCGCAATAAAGTGAATGAATTAACTGTGCAAATAGATGTAAACAGGTATGATATAGTCGGGATTACGGAGACATGGCTGCAGGGTGACCAGGGATGGGAACAGAACATCCAGGGGTATTCAGTATTTAGGAAGGACAGACAAAAAGGAAAAGGCGGTGGAGTTGCATTGCTGGTTAAAGAGGAAATTAACGCAATAGTGAGGAAAGATATTAGCTCCGATGATGTGGAATCTGTACGGGTAGAGCTGAGAAACACTAAGGGGCAAAAAACATTAGTGGGGCTTGTATATAGACCCCCAAATTGTAGTGGCGATGTTGGGAATGGCATTAAACAGGAAATTAGAGACGCATGTAATAAAGGAACATCTGTAATTATGGGTGACTTTAATCTGCATGTAGATTGGGCAAATCAAATTAGTAACAATACCGTAGAGGAGGAATTCCTGGAGTGTATACGGGATGGTTTTCTGGACCAATACATTGAGGAACCAACTAAAGAACAGGCCATCCTAGACTGGGTATTGTGTAATGAGAAAGTAATAATTGTCAATCTAGTTGTGCGAGGCCCCTTGGGGATGAGCGACCATAATATGATGGAATTCTTCATCAAGATGGAGAGTGACGTAGTTGATTCTGAGACTAGCGTCCTGAATCTTCATAAAGAAAACTACAATAGCATGAGGTGCGAGTTGGCCATGATGGATTGGGAAACATTACTTAAAGGGATGACGGCGGGTAGGGAATGGCAAACATTCAAAGAGTGCATGGGTGAACTGCAACAATTGTTTATTCCTGTCTGGCGCAAAAGTAAAACAGGATAAGTGGCCAAACCATGGCTTACAAGGGGAATTAGAGATAATATTAGATGCAAGGAAGAGGCATACAAATTGGCCAGAAAAAAACAATAGACCTGAGGATTGGGAGCAGTTTAGTATTCAGCAAAGGGGGACTAAGGGATTGATTAAGAAGGGGAAAATAGAATACAAGGGTAAGCTTGCGGGGAACAGAAAAACTGACCGTGGAAGTTTCTATAGGTATGTGAAAAGAAAAAGATTGGTGAAGACAAATGTAGGTCCCTTGCAGACAGAAACAGGGGAATTTATAATGGGGAACAAAGAAATGGCTGACCAACTAAATACATACTTTGGTTCTGTCTTCACAAAGGAGGACATTAATAACATACCAGAAGTGTTGGGGAACACAGGGTTTAGTGAGAGGGAGGAACTGAAGGAAATCAGTATTAGTATGGAAATGGTGTTGGGGAAATTGATGGAATTGAAGGCCGATAAATCCCCAGGGCATTATAATCTACATCCCAGAGTACTTAAGGAAGTGGCCCTAGAAATAGTGGATGCATTGGTGGTCATCTTCTGAGATTCTATAGACTCTGGAACAGTTCCTACAGATTGGAGGGTAGCTAATGTAACCCCATTATTTAAAAAGGGAGGTAGAGTGAAAACAGGGAATTATAGACCAGTCAGCCTAACGTCGGTAGTGGGGAAAATTCTAGAGTCCATTATAAAAGATTGAATAGCTGAGCACGTGGAAAACAGTGGCAGAATCGGACAGAGTCAGCATGAATTTATGAGAGGAAAATCATGCTTGACAAATCTACTGGAATTTTTCGGAATATAACTAGTAGCGTTGATGAGGGGGAGCCAGTGGATGTGGTTTATCTGGACTTTCAGAAGGCTTTCGACAAAGTCCCACATAAGAGATTAGCGTGTAAAATTAAAGCGCATGGGATTGGGGGTAGTATGTTGAGACGGATAGAAAACTGGTTGGCAGACAGGAAACAAAGATTAGGAATAAACGGGTTTTTTCCAAATGTACCCTAATGGGGTACCACAGGAATTGGAGCTGGAACCCCAGTTATTCACAATATATATTAATGATTTAGATGAGGGAATTAAATGTAATATCTCCAAGTTTGCAGATGACACAAAGCTGAGTGGGAGGGTGAGCTGTGAGGAGGATGCAGAGATGCTTCAATGTGATTTGGACAAGCTGAGTGAGTGGGCAAATACATGGCAGATGCAGTATAATGTGGATAAATGTGAGGTTATCCATTTTGGTAGCAAAAACGGGAAGGCAGATTATTATCTGAATGGCTATAAAGTGAGAGAGGGGAATGTGCAAAGAGACCTGGGTGTCCTCATACACCAATCGCTGAAGGTAAGCGTGAAGGTGCAGCAGGCGGTAAAGAAGGCAAATGGTATGTTGGCCTTCATAGCCAGAGGATTTGAGTACAGGAGCAGGGATGTCTTGCTGCAATTATACAGGGCCTTGATGAGACCACACCTGGAATATTGTGTGCAGTTTTGGTCTCCTTATCTGAGGGAGGATGTTCTAGCTATAGAGGGAGTGCAGTGAAGGTTTACCCGACTGATTCCTGGGAAGGCGGGACTGACATATGAGGAGAAATTGAGTCGGTTTGGATTATATTTGCTGGAGTTCAGAAGAATGAGGGGGGATCTCATCGAAACCTATAAAATTCTAACAGGACTAGACAGGATAGATGCAGGAAGGATTTTCCCGATGGTGGGGGAGTCCAGAACCAGGGGTCACAGTCTGAGGATATGGGGTAGACCATTTAGGATTGAGATGAGGAGAAATTACTTCATCCAGAGAGTGATGAGCCTGTGGAACTCGTTACCACAGAAAGTAATTGAGGCCAAAACATTGTATGTTTTGAAGAAGAAGTTAGATATAGCTCTTGGGGTGAAAGGGGTCAAAGGATATGGGGAGAAAGCGGATGCAGGCTATTGAGTTGGATGATCAGCCATGATCATATTCAATGGCGGAGCAGGCTTGAGTGGCCTACTCCTGCTCCTAGTTTCTATGTTTCTATGATTCTATATCTGAAGGCTGCACAGGGCACAGAGAAGAGGCCCTGGACTGAGACACTTGCCTTTATTTTGTGCAAAAAGGTTTCACATCCAAGTGACAAGAACATGCTCATCAGAACAAGGAGCCATAGGCAGGGAGACATTCTTGGGAGTTTATTGACAATAGTGAACACTATGTACAAGTGATTAACACCTGTGCCCAGGCTGTCAACTAATTCTCCTTAACTTTCTTAACCCTGCTGCTAAGTCTTATTGCTCCCTGAACATCCACAGCGGAGGTGGAAGCAGCCTGCTGACTGTGACGCCCTGTCTGTGATCACCTTGGAGGCCCTCCTCTGGAGGGCCACACCTGGAGGGCCCCGGCCTGCTTTCAGGGTGCTGCTGTGTGGTAGTGGCACCCTCCTCAGCCTGTGGAGCTGGAACTGCTGAGGTCACAGGAAGAGGGAACTCGGATTGGCCGGACACACTCAGAATCACCTGGGTGGATGGCCCCGGAGTGTACACCTGCTGATCCTCCTTCCTATGGATGCCTGAGGGCCCCAGGCTGACTCCTTGAGGGGCAGGGGTAGCTGCAGTGAGATTGAGCTGCCCCGCACTCCTCTCATGTACACACTGTTGGAGGCCAACTATGGCATCAGCGATGGAGTTCAGTCCATGCAGCAGTGCAGGAGCGATGTCCTGGACCGAGGTCTCCATGGCAGCCGCCATCCTGTCAGTGTTGACCTCGGTGCGTTGCAATGCTGGCGCTATCACCTCAGCCTGAAGGCAGACAGACTCCTCCATCGTGCCTTGCAATCTGAGGAGTGCAGTGGACATCCCTTCCTGATGTTCCCGAGCTTGTCTTTGCAGCTCCAGCAACTGTGACATGACCGAGTCCAGAGGCTCCTCATCTGACTCGGACTCAGCAACGTTCTGGCCTCCAGCAGCTCCTCCGAGTGCCGGGCACTTGGGAAGTCCCTGCCTCCGCCTGCTGTGGATCAGACAGTGCGATGTGCTCACCAGATTGTGATCCTGAGGCTACTCTAAAGCCAGGTCCCACCAAGTTGTGCGCTGGTGGAGAGTGTGAGTGAGTGCTGTGATAGAACTTCAGGGAGAGTACCTCCATATTCCTCACCAGAGGTTTCTTCGGGGCTTGATTGGAGGCCCTGAGTCATGAACTCAGTCGGCTGTTTCCCAGCAGAAGCAAGGGGAGATAATTAGTGCATGGCTGTGGCCTGTGAAAGAGGACACATCACTCACAGCATGGTTATCTGATGGATGTTGCACTGCTGGATCCTCATTTGGTAGAGCAGCGCCAACCTCACCGTCAGCACAGGACCGGTCCCGGACATCGCCGGCCAGCTGGATGGCTCTGTTTTCAAAGTCCATGAGCAACTTGATTTTGGGCATCCCTCCACCGGTCTGCGACCTCTCTCTCTTGTAGTGTGCCAGCTTGTCTTGCGTGGATAGATGTGGAGAAAGTGTAAGCAAGATGCCTGCCAGGCCAGATGATATTTTTGAATGGCCTGTGTGGGTGGTGAATGGTCCCATGGGCAGGATGAGGATAATGATGGTGAGTGTGAGAGAGTGAATGGTGATGTCCCTTGCACTGGCAGTGAGTGAGGGCCCTGTGGATGTGTGATGGGTTAGTCAGTGTTTGATTTGAGAGTGATGAGCAGAGTAACTTACCCTGGTGGAACAGAGGAGATCATTCATCCTTTTGAGGCACTGGGTGACAGTTCTCTTCTGAAGGACGTTGGCACTGACCACCACTGCCACCGCCTCCCAAGCTGGATTGGTCACGTTCCTGCCCATCCTGCAGCCAGAGCGAAGCTACAGGACATCCCATTGGGCTTCCACAGCACCCAGCACTCACTTGAGGGACCCTGGTTGAAGTGGGGGGGCTGTGTCTTTTTTCCCTTGCTGGCCATGTCTTCCATGCAGCAATGGTGAGCTGGAAGCAATGAGTGCTGTGTTTGCAGCTGGCGCGCGCTGTGATGCAGCAGCGAGGGTGATGGCTGGTGGGGGAATTTGCGCCCACCCGCCATGCAAACGGCGTGTTTCCTGGGGGTGCATAAATAATGAGGCGAGCTTGGGACGATATGGCCTGAAAACCCGCCATTGCGGCTGACAGGTAAAACGTCGTTTCACTCGCCCATTACCATACTTAGTGCGAACCTGGGAAAATTCCACCTGTATCTCTTCTGTTTAACATTTTAAACCAGCGGATTTGGACATACAAGTAGAGTTATGGCTTCATTAACATTGACCAGGATATTACTGGTCCAGCATTTGTAAGAAAATGATATTTTGACTGTATGTAATGGTCTTATTATACGTTGCAGAAAAATAAAATTCAATATTTAGAACTAAAATAAGCAGCAAGGGTCGGCCACATAATCTTGTCCCTTCTAATCAAATTTATATCCTGCTCAAAATGTAACCCCATATTATTCCACTTTATTTCATATAACACATCTGAATCAGTCTTTGTTGATGCCAAATAAGATGTTAGCAGCATTGACTGTTTCTTTCCTTCCCTCCCTTCTCAGTTTTTTAATGTTAGCTGTAACTCAGTTGGTAGCACTCTCACCTCTGAGTCGCAATGTTCCAGGTTCAACTCCAGGACTTCAACACAAAATTCCAGGCTGACACGCCAGTGAAGTACCATTGGACCGCAGCACTAATAGGGGTGTCATCTTTCAGATATAATGTTAACCTGTGGCCCTCTTGCCCTCCTCAGCTGGGTGTAAAAGACTCCAGGCCATTATTTTGAAGAAGAGCAGGGGAGTTATCCCAATTTTTATTCCTCGATCAACATCACCAGTGAGTCTCACGTCAGTGGTAGGGAAACTATTGGAGAAAACTCTGAAGGAGAGAATCCATCTCCACTTGGAGAGGCAAGGTTTGATCAGGGATAGTCAGCATGGCTTTGTCAGAGGGAGGTCATGCCTAACAAATTTGATTGAATTTTTTGAGGTGGTGACCAGGTGTGTAGATGAGGGTAGTGCAGTTGATGTAGTTTATATGGATTTCAGCAAAGCCTTTGACAAGGTCTCACATGGGAGACTTATAAAGAAGGCAAATGCACATGGGATACAGGGTAATTTGATAAGGTGGACTCAAAATTGGCTTAGTTGTAGGAGACAGAGGGTGATGACAGAAGGATGCTTTAGTGACTGGAAGCCAGTGTCCAGTGGCGTACCACAGGGATCTGTGCTGGGTCCTCTATTATTCATCAGTTATATAAATGATATAGATGACTATGTGGGGGGTAGGATTAGTAAGCTTGCGGATGACACAAAGATTGGCCGGGTGGTTAACAGTGAGGTTGAGTGTCTTGGGCTACAGGAAGATATAGACGGGATGGTCAAATGGGCAGATAAGTGGCAGATGGAATTTAACCCTGAAAAGTGTGAGGTGATACACTTTGGAAGGAGTAATTTGACAAGGAAGTATTCAATGAACAGCATGACACTAGGAAGTTCTGAGGAACAAAGGAACCTTGGCGTGTGTATCCATAGATCTCTAAAGGCGGAGGGGCATGTTAGTGGGGTAGTGAAAAAGGCATATGGGACACTTGCCTTTATCAATCAAGGCATAGATTACAAACGTAGGGAGGTCATGTTGGAGTTGTATAGAATCTTGGTGAGGCCACAGCTGGAGTACTGTGCGCAGTTCTGGTCGCCACATTATAGGAAGGATGTGATTGCACTGGAGGGGGTGAAGAGGAGATTCACCAGGATGTTGCCTGGGATGAAACATTTAAGTTATGAAAAGAGGTTGGATAGACTTGGGTTGTTTTCATTGGAGCAAAGAAGACTGAGGGGCGACTTTATCGAGGTGTACAAGATTATGAGGGGCGTGGACAGGGTGGATAGGGAGCAGCTGTTCCCCTTAATTGAAGGGTCAGTCACGAGGGGACATAAGTTCAAGGTGAGGGGCAGGAGGTTTAGGGGGGATGTGAGGAAAAACTTTTTACCCAGAGGGTGATGACGGTCAGGAATGCGCTGCCTGGGAGGGATGGTGGAGGCGGGTTGCCTCACATCCTTTAAAAAGTACCTGGATGAGCACTTGGCACGTCATAACATTCAAGGCTATGGGCAAAGTGCTGGTAAATGGGATTAGGTAGGTAGGTCAGGTGTTTCTCATGTGTCGGAGCAGACTCGATGGGCTGAAGGGCCTCTTCTGCACTGTGTGATTCTGAGACTCTCTGATCACATCGTTGTCACATTGCTGTATGTGGGAGCTTGCTGCACACACATTGGCTGCCGTATTTCTAATATTACAACAATGACTACATTTCAAGAGTATTTCATTGACCATAAAGCACTTTGAGATATCCAGTGTTACTTTCATCTTACATTTCACATAAGCATAAACAGTCTAATTTTCTATTTTTGCCAATCAATGTCAAAGTCTAACTTTTTGGGTCTACTATGCGCCCAAGCTTTGGCTTTATCGAGTCGAATCTTTGAAACACAATCAAAATACAACAGACCAGGTTTATCTGAATCATACAGGGGATGAGGGAGTTCAGTTATATGGAGGAACTGAAGAAGCTAGGATTGTTTTCCCTGGAACAGGAAAGGCTAGGGGAAGATTTAATGACAGTGTATAATAATAATACGAGGTGTTTCAGGGAGAAACTATTTCTACTGACTGGAAGATCAGTAACCAGAGGACACTGAGGTATGGTAATGTAAGGTGTAAGAAAAAGAACTCAAGAGGAGGTGAGCTTTTTCTTTATGCAGTGAGCTGTTCTAATCTGGAATGTGTTGCCTGAAAAGATTGAATAGTAACTTTCAAAGCTGCATCAGACATTTACTTGACAGTAAAAAAACATTGCATTGCTTTGGGGAAAGACTGGGGGAGTTGGGCTAATTGAATAGCTTTTTCAAAGAATCAGTACTGGCACAATGGGCTGAATGGCCTCCCTCTGTGTTGTAATATTTTGTGTTTCTAGCCAAACACTTTTATGCGAAGCTAATCCGCCATTAAGTTGCAATGTTACTATGAGCATCATGTACTAACACATGTACTAAAATGTACATGTCTGAAAGAGATGCCTTCTAATCAGACTAGCACATAGTGACTTGTAAAAGGTGAAGCTGTACCTTTTCCTTTTTAATCATTGACACTCAGCCAGTCGACAGTGAGCTCGATCCGATTTCACCTGCGTGGAAAACTTTACCTCATGTTTTCTTTGATAATTGCTAAACATCTGTCAAAACATTAGTCATCCCCCGCCAAGCTTGCACAAATTCCACTTGATTAAGCCAGAGGTCAACCTTTATTCTGAAGCAACACTTCAGCCAAACAAAAAACAGCTACAAATCCAAGATGGAAAAGAATTTTCCCAGAGACATTCTCTCTGCATCGCAATCCTGTTGGTGGATCTTTTCGCACTTTTTCATTCATGAGATGTTGGCGCTTCTGGCAAGGCCAGCGCTTATTGTCCGTCCCTAATTTGCCTGGAGAAGGTGGTGGTGAGCTTCCTTCTGGACAATTGCACAGTTTGCTGGGCCATTTCTGAGGGCAGTTAAGAGTCAACCACATTGTTATGGGTTTGGAGCCGCATGTAGGCCAGACCAGATAAGGACGGCAGATTTCCTTCCCTAAAGGATATTAGTGAGCCAGATGGGTTTTTACAACACTGCAATAAAGTAGTCGCTGAAATGATTTATTCAGGTCTCAGAGTGAGACTGAAGCTCCAACCTTTAACTCAAACACAATGCTCTCTGAGACACCCACTCTTGTTCCTGTTGTTATGTCATGTTGTTATGCACAGGGAATATTTTATCTGATCAGTGATCTCCCTCTCACTTCCAGCCTCTTTGTTCTTGTTTCTATGTTTCCAAAGATTTGTTTCATCTTTTCCTTTTAATTTTCCTTGTTGCTCCTCCAAAATGACATATATGCCATTCAACCTCTCCCCCCATCCTGATGAGCATTACATAGAATCTACACCATGGAAACAGGCTATTTGAGCCAACTGGTCAAAGCCGTGCTTATACAGCATTCATCAAATTACACTCATATCTCTCAATTCCCTCCTCCCTTATGTAGGCATCAAGTCTTCCCTTAAACCCATCGCTACTTCAACCACTCCATGTAGCAACAAGTTCCACATTTACACCACCCTATAAGGAAGTTCTTCCTAAATGATTTACTTGTTCAATCAGTGGGTATCTTATATTTATGTCCTATTGTTTAGGGCTCACACAACAACAACAACTTATATTTATATAGCATCTTTAGCATAATGAAACATCCCAAGGCGCTTCACAGGAGCATTATAGAATACAATATGATACTGAGATGTATAGGAATATGTTAGGTCAGATGACCAAAAGCTTGGTCAAAGAAGTAGGTTCTAAGGTGTCTGTTGAAGGAGGAAAGCGAGATGGAGAAGTGGAGAGGTGTAGGGAGGGAATTCCAGAGCTTGGGGCCTGGGCAACCAAATGCACGGCTGCCAGTGGTGGAGTGATTAGAATTGGGAATGCACAAGAGGACAGGATTGGAGGAGCGCGGACATCTCGGAGGGTTGTGGGTGGAGAAGATTACAGAGATAGGGCAAGGCCATTGAGGCCACTTGTGGAATTTGTTGCTACATGGAGTGGTTGAAGTAGCGATGGGTTTAAGGGAAGACTTGATGCCTACATAAGGGAGAAGGGAATTGAGAGATATGAGTGTAATTTGATTATTGCTGTATAAGCACGGCTTTGACCAATTGGCTCAAATAGCCTGTTTCCATGGTGTAGATTCTATGTAATGCTCATCAGGATGGGGGAGAGGTTGAATGGCATATATGTCATTCAGAATGAGAATTTTAAAATCAAGATATTGCTTGACCCAGAGCCAAAAGAGGAAACAACTTCTTTATATCTACCCGATCAAATCCTTTCATAAATTGAAAGATGTCTGTCTGGCCTCCTCTTATAATCTTCCCTTTTAATAGAGAAGGTGCTGCAGCCTGTTTCCTGCCTCTCATTTCTAGTAACATGCATGTAAATATTTTCTGCACTTCTTCCAGTGTTTTAATATCCTGAGGGTGGGAGATTAGATGGCTGGGTGTGATGCTGATCCAGGAAATGAAGGGTTACTTACCTTCTTTACTGCAGGCTGATTTCACAGAGCACAGTCCTTGATGGCACTGACTGTCTCTGGGCAAGTGAACATTTGAGTGGGGACCTCAAGCAGTGCTTAGGCCCCTTATCTAATTTGCAAAGTGCCAGCTACTTCAGGCATGGGGAATGGATTTCTCGTGTTTGTCCTTGTCAATTAGGCACGCAGCTTATTGCTGGCTGGAAATGTGCACGTGTTTCCAATGCCATTTTGGGGCTTTGTGCTCCCATTATGCAGCTCAATTTCTAAGCCCATATTCCTAATTTCTGGAGGCTCGCTCGAGTTTTGAAACTGATTGTCGGCTGTTGGTTATTTTCTAGGTTTGCAAGATTGTTAAACATGGGTATATGTTAATACAGCAAGCAACAGGCCCTCTACCGACAGGTTCAAAAATGCTTTTACGAGAAACTTAAAAAGGCAGTGTGCCTAACACTGGAAACAACCCCTCCCTGTGGTAATGGTCTCATTTCAAGATTCATGTTGGAAATTAAAACAAATGATGTGTGGAGTTGTGTGCAAAAAATACACACACACATTCCCAGTAACTAGTGGTGGAAAATATTTACTATCTAGCCTCTGGCAAGTATGTTTTTTTATATATATATATATATAAAAACCTAATTTAACTTTTTTGTCTTCAAATCTGCAGCCTGCAACTTGAGAACTGAAAGCTTGGTGCTGACGGAGAGTGAGCTGGTGGCAAGTATGAGCTGTAATAAGATAGGAAAGATAAGCGGAGAGATGAAAGGTTGAAAATAATAATGACGACAGTTTAGAATGGGAGTAAGATGCACACTCCTGATAACTGGCATGTTGTTTAGCTTCTCCCCTCAGCAACATTGGCAGAATCGGCGGGTCATTTCCAACAGTCCCAGTAATATGGCAGGGCCCTTTATGCCACTTAACCCAACTATTTCCCTCAAGGTTTCTGAGCTGCAGCAAAAGATGCCTTTAATGTGTCAGTAGGCCCTCCCCCTCTTTACATCCTGTACAAGCTAAACCTCAACACTGCAAATGCACATGTTTAACTGCACAATTAATAAGACAGAAGCCACAACAATTATGCTGTGGTCAAACACATGCTCCGAACAATAGGAGGGAGATAGAATCTTGACAGAAGACTAACGTGGGCACACTCAGCCAAGTGCAGAAATGCATCAACTTCAGGTTTTTAACTAGGAAAATCAATAAGGACAAGGAATATATTTACATGTGCCACTACTCAAGTAAATGCTTATTCCAGGATTACTGAAATTGTATCTGTGATCTGCCAAAATGTATTGGATTTTACCTGTGGATCGTTTTACAGTCGTGCTGTGTCCTGAATACTAACTGCCTTTTTAAGATAAACGTTCCAAATAACTATAAAAACAAAAAGCTAAAAGCTACTGCGGATGCTGGAAATCCAAAACAAAAACAGAATTACCTGGAAAAACTCAGCAAGTCTGGCAGCATCGGCGGAGAAGAAATCAGTTAACGTTTCGAGCCTTCATGGCCCTTCGGCAGAACTGCAGCATAGTTGATACTATGCTGCAGTTCTGCCGAAGGGCCATGAAGGCTCGAAACGTTAACTGATTTCTTCTCCGCCGATGCTGCCAGACTTGCTGAGTTTTTCCAGGTAATTCTGTTTTTGTTCCAAATAACTGTCTGGAGTAAGATCAGTAACACTGCAGAATGTAAATTGAGTGATGGGTTTGTTATTTAATATTTTCCAAAGTGATGCATTGGTAATTTAATCATATTTGTCAAAGTACCTTCTGAGTTCATTTAAAACAGGAAGTCAGTTTCTGCATCAGTACAAAACATTTATAGTTAACCCTTTGAAAACTGGAATCTTTATTTTCCAAAAATCAAGAGCACATTAGAACCATTTACTTGTAACATCAGCTGAAGCACGAAATAGCATCAAGCATGAGACACTGGAGAGGTCCTTTGCCCCTCTAAACTGGGCTCCAAATAACAAAGGACATGTGTAGAGCCATTTGGTCTCTCCTTCCCCATGGGCGCTGCAGCCTCTCCCTCCCCCGCAGCCCCGCAGTCTCTCCTTCCCCCGCAGCCCTGGCAGCCTCTCCCTCCCCATATCCCCGCAGCCTCTCCCTCCCCCGCAGCCTCTCCCTCCCCATAGCCCCGCAGTGTCTCCTTCCCCCGCAGCCTCTCCCTCCCCATATCCCCGCAGCCTCTCCCTCCCCCGCAGCCTCTCCCTCCCCATAGCCCCGCAGTGTCTCCTTCCCCCGCAGCCCCTCCCTCCCCATAGCCCCGCAGCCTCTCCCTCCCCATAGCCCCGCAGTCTCTCCTTCCTCCGCGGCCCTGGCAGCCTCTCCCTCCCCGTAACCCCGCAGTCTCTCCTTCCCCCGCAGCCCCGCAGTCTCTCCTTCCCCATGGGCGCCGAAGCCTCTCCTTCCCCCGCTGCCCCGCAGTCTCTCCTTCCCCATGGGCGCCAAAGCCTCTCCTTCCCCCGCTGCCCCGCAGTCTCTCCTTCCCCATGGGCGCCTCAGGCACTCCTTTCCCATTCCCTGAAAGCCTGTTGTTCCCCAGCATACTCACCGCTGCTGGTGTTTGCTGCTCTTCCAATCACAGCCTGTTTCTGTCCCACATTTGCTGCTGATAGGCTCACTAGTAAATCTATCAGCACCAAATGCAGGAGAAGAATGGGCCTGTGATTGGAGGAGCAGCCCCTTGCAGAATCTTCGACTTCACTTACCTGTCTGACCGGCATTTTGAACAGTGGCTTCGGGGACCACAATCTGGCCTGGGGACCACGTGTTGATCAAACTTGGTATACAACTTGCATTTATTAAAAATGATAATTGTTCTACTATTGCTTCATAGAAACATAGAAACTAGAAGCAGGAGTAGGCCATTCGGCCCTTCGAGCCTGCTCCGCCATTCATTGTGATCATGGCTGGTCATCCAACTCAACAGCCTGCTTCCGCTTTCTCCCCAAATCCTTTGATCCCTTTCTCTACAAGAGCTGTACCTAACTCCTTCTTGAAAACATACAATGTTTTGGCCTCAACTACTTTCTGTGGTAGCAAATTCCACAGGCTCACCACTCTCTAGGTGAAGAAATTTCTCCTCATCTCAGTCCTAAATGGTCTACTCCATATCCTCAGACTGTGACCCCTGGTTCTGGACTCCCCCACCATTGGGAACTTCCTTCCTGCATCTACCCTGTCTAGTCCTGTTAGAATTTTATAGGTTTCGATGAGATCCTCCCTCATTCTTCTGAACTCCAGCAAATATAATCCTAACCGACTCAATCTCTCCTCATATGTCAGTCCCGCCATCCCAGGAATCAGTCGGGTAAACCTTCGCTGCACTCCCTCTATAGCAAGAACATCCTTCCTCAGATAAGGAGACCAAAACTGCACACAATATTCCAGGTGTAGTCTCACCAAGGCCCTGCATAATTGCAGCAAGACATCCCTGTTCCTGTACTTGAATCCTCTCGCTATGAAGGCCAACACACCATTTGCCTTCTTTACCGCCTGCTGCACCTGCATGCTTACCTTCAGCGACTGGTGTACGAAACACCCAGGTCTCGTTGCACATTCCCCTCTCTCAATTTATAGCCATTCAGATAATAATCTGCCTTCCTGTTTTTGCTACCAAAATGGATAACCTCACATTTATCCACATTATACTGCATCTGCCATGCATTTGCCCACTCACTCAGCTTGTCCAAATCACATTGAAGCATCTCTGCATCCTCCTCACAGCTCACCCTCCCACCCAGCTTTGTGTCATCTGCAAATTTGGAGATATTACATTTAGTTCCCTCATCTAAATCATTAATATATATTGTGAATAACTGGGGTCCCAGCACCGATCCCTGCGGTACCCCACTAGTCACTGCCTGCCATTCGGTAAAAAACCCGTTTATTCCTAATCTTTGTTTCCTGCCAACCAGTTTTCTATCCATCTCAATACACTACCCCCAATCCCATGCGCTTTAATTTTACACGCTAATCTCTTATGTGGGACTTTGTCGAAAGCCTTCTGAAAGTCCAAATAATCCACATTCACTGGCTCCCCCTCATCAACTCTACTAGTTACATCCTCGAAAAATTCCAGTAGATTTGTCAAGCATGATTTCCCTTTCATAAACCCATGCTGACTCTGTCTGATTCTGCCACTGTTTTCCACATGCTCAGCTATTCAATCTTTTATAATGGACTCTAGAATTTTCCCCAACTACTGATGTCAAGCTGACTGGTCTATAATTCCCTGTTTTCTCTCTACCTCCCTTTTTAAATAGTGAGGTTACATTAGCTACCCTCCAATCTGTAGGAACTGTTCCAGAGACTATAGAATCTTGGAAGATGACCACCAATGCATCCACTATTTCTAGGGCCACTTCCTAAGTACTCTGGGATGTAGATTATCAGGCCCTGGGGATTTATCAGCCTTCAATTCCATCAATTTCCCCAACACCATTTCTCTACTAATATTGATTTCTTTCAGTTCCTCCCTCTCACTAAACCCTGTGTTCCCCAACATTTCTGGTATGTTATTTGTGTCCTCCTTTGTGAAGACAGAACCAAAGTATGTATTTAGTTGGTCAGCCATTTCTTTCTTCCCCATTATAAATTCCCCTGTTTCTGACTGCAAGGGACCTACATTTGTCTTCACCAACCTTTTTCTCTTCACATACCTCTAGAAACTTTCACGGTCAGTTTTTATGTTCCCTGCAAGCTTACTCTCGTACTCTATTTTCCCCTTCTTAATCAATCCCTTGATCCTCCTTTGCTGAATTCTAAACTGCTCCCAATCCTCAGGTCTGTTGTTTTTTTCTGGCCAATTTGTATGCCTCTTCCTTGGATTGTGAAATCCCACAGAGGTCACCTGTAGAGCCCTGAAAGGCATAGAAATTGAGCGCCACAGTCACTTTCACAGCCATTGGCAGTGGATGCCCTCCATGCCCCCTTGGTGCCAAGTCCTGTGGCAGATGTGAGCCACCAGGTCCCTAGACATGCGCAGTCGTCGGTGACACTGTTTCTCGGTCATCTGCAGGAATGAAAGGCGGCGTCTATAGACCCTGGGTGTCGTTTGGCGCTGACCAGCCACGGCTCACTGTCGCTCCTGGGCAGCGTGTGTGGGAGCTCCTGCTGCCCCTTCTTCATGAGGTTGCTGCTCCTGCCTTTGCGCAGCCAGGAGCCTCAGTCGTTCTCTCCTCCGCCTTCTCCGTCCTCTGTTGGCCATCAGGCACACAGCTAGGTCACCAGGATCCATGCTCCTGTGGCATGAAAGAGAGGAAGACGTGGTTAGCATGGGTGTACTTAGCACCTCTCCTAGCCCTGTGTGACCACCTCTTAATGCTTCCCGGAGAGTGCTGGCCACCCTTGGATGGCCAGAGATGAGTGCGCTGCATGGCTGCCCTGTCAGCCTGCGACATGGGGGACACTGCTCCTAACTGGGATGCTGAGATTGCAAAGGGGCTGTGAGCACCTCCACCAGTGACTGCTACATGGCCAGCATTGGCAAGGAGATTGTACAACACGTGCAGTCCAACTGCTCCATGGTCCAGTAAAGTGGTCGTGGACTCACAGTCTGTGTCAAGGGCGGGGTGGGTGAGTGCAACGGTCTGGAGCGCTTGGTGACACTTTGGTGCCTCAGTGTTGCTTGCTTGGGTGGGCAGCCTAGGAGCCCGACCCCAGTCATATCACTGTGGCTGTG
Source organism: Cetorhinus maximus (assembly GCF_964194155.1). Lineage (NCBI taxonomy): Eukaryota > Metazoa > Chordata > Chondrichthyes > Lamniformes > Cetorhinidae > Cetorhinus > Cetorhinus maximus. The sequence continues at coordinate 93,819,477 of NC_135899.1, read as the reverse complement.
CCTGATCTGTCTCAGTTCAGAGGAATGGTCAGTTTATACAGGTGTCCCTAATGTGTGGCCACTACCCTAACCCACCCTGCCCCCCATCTCGATTTCTTGTGCGTGGGATCCAATGCCAGGGCAGCAGTTGCCCCCAGACAACCAGGCTGCCAAGTGCTGTTGTGAACCACTTTGATGTACTTTCCCGCCGACGCGGGCGGACGATCTGGCGGAGGTCCAAGAGTCTGGTGGGTTGGCCTTTCAATGATATGCTGACATATTACAATTAGCTCCCTGCTGACCGATGGCAGGAAATGCAGCTCGCCATAGATGGGCTGAGCGGACGATCACCCTGTGGTGAAACCGATTGCATCATATTGCCTGTGCACGCCACCTATCACGCCCACCACCAGCGGGCATGAATAATTCCGCCCTGCCCTAGCGAGTGTTGAAATACACCCAGGTAAATCTCATGGACTGAAGGAGAGGCAATGCAACAAAGCACTCATGGCCCCTTCAGCAAGCAGCAGTACAGCATTTTCCCAATCTGATGTTTCTTTCAGGAAGGTTCTTGTTGATGGAAATGGCCAAAATATCAACATAATCTCCACAGAAAACTGCAACCATCTGTTGTAGAATTTTCATTGTATTATCATTGTTTTCCCAAAAAGAGGTTTCTGGCTTACAGATCAGCAATTCTGAACAGCACAGTTAAAATCCTACCTGAGCCAACTGCCCTATCCCTAAAATGATTGTTCACAAAAATTGTGCGTAACAATATAGATATTTAAGTCATTAGATTTCAGGTTAATCTGCATTCCTACAAATGTTATGCAATAAAAACTATACAGCACCTGAACCAACATATAATACACTATTGAAATGATCGGATACTGAGGGAAAAAGCTGCAGTCCCATAAATCCTGCTAACCTTTTTGCAGAATTGCAACTGATTTAACATAAAGCTGTAGAAAAGAGAATAATTTACTGAATCAACATGTCAAACTAGCTAGTGCTTCTGTTCAGAAGCATGGACTATGCTGCCTTTGTCTGTGATAAAGCTTTGATAGAAATAGTTAGAAAAATCTTTCCTCAGTTGTGCTGAGAAAAGATTCTAAAAATGACAGAAAATATAACGGCCAGAATTTTGTAGCCAGCAGCAAAGGGACAACATTTTTGTCTATCTTACAAACAGGTTCCCACAATGTTTTTGCTTTAGAGTGACATCTGTGTGTAGACACACCTTCTACAGGGCATCTGTGAGCAGGACAAGAAACAGCGAGGTTCTTCAACCAATCAGATTGAGGATTCCTCACTGAAATGCACAGGGTGGTCGTGAATGGAGGTGATGGGGGGGCGGGGTCTTGTCCACCAACTGGACAGCAGGTGAGAACCCCATCACGCCTCTGTAGTATTTGGGTTTTTGGGACTGCAAGGGTTAATGTGGGACTGGGGAGACATTACTGCCCACTTTATGATGTAGAGAGTCACATGGGAGTAGTAGAGCGTAATGGTCAATCTACAGAATTCAGCATGAAGATAGCACCTAGATAGGACTATATCCCATGTATATGTATTTATATATATGCCCATCCCTAATTGCCCTTGTGAAGGTGGTGATGGGCCTCTTTCCTCAACTGCTGCAGTGCATGTGGTGTTGGTACATCACAGTGCTGTTAGGGAGGGAGTTGCAGAATTTTGCCCAGCGACAGTGAAGGAACAGTGATAAATTTCCAAGTCAGGTTGGTGTGTGGCTTGGAAGGGAACTTCCAGGTGGTGGTGTTCCCATGTGTCTGCTGCCCTTGTCCCCCTAGATGGTAGTGGTCGTGGGTTTGGAAGGTGCTGTTGAAGAAGTCTTGGTGAGTTGCTGCCGTGCATCCTATAGCTGTGCATTGGTCAGCAGTGCCACCAGGAGGTGGTGGCTGCTGCTAGTAATGCATCCACCAAAGACCCAGGATTTCCAAGAGACCCAGGCCTCAGATGAGTGATAGCAGGAGGGTAATTGCAGGGGGTGGAGCATTCACAGTAAGGCCAGGAAGGTGATTCTCAGTGGCCTCCCTTCCCAACATCAAGTCCCTTGATCAGGCACTGTGCATTTGAATGAGGGAGCCCCCTGGAAGCCTAAAGAACCATGACAGAGTTTGCTTTTTGGGCTTCCCAGATGGTGAGTCCTCTGCCTGCCCTTGGGTGAAACCCAACAGCGGCAGGATGAGGCCCTTAAGTGGAAATTAATTGGCTGTCTACCAGTTCTCCTACCCCAGACTTAATCGGAGCAGAGGAGGGAAGGCGTAGAGTCACCACCCAACACCCTCCACCTGAATAAATGTCCCTCCGCCACCAAACTTGCCTCAGGAAAGGACATTAAATTCCACCCACAGAGTCTAAACAGGAAAGTATAAAGCAGGAAATATAAATTAGATTTAAGTCATGTACAGAAAGTGAAATAAAGATTAGGAAATACAGTTAGGATGAAAGGAGAGAAATAAAAGAGACAAATAAAAGAAAAAAAATTAATTAAAAAAAAAATCTCCAACATTGCATATATTCTGAGGGGATGGGACTCCACATTTGTAAAATATTTTCTTCAGAGACAGATAGTTTGTTCAGCAGTAATTATAATTTCTCACATTGTTAAAAACTCACTTACTTGTGAAGGCGCCAGCACTACATTTTTCAGCTGTCTTTAATGGGGAACTATGGGCAATTATGCCAAGTTCACACCATTGCATCAATTTAAGTGTCATGTGTATTGGCAAGGATTGCAACAGCACATCCTGTGGAGGAGCAAGGCATCTCTGACAGGAAATTTTTCATATTTAACTGCACTTGTACATGCTCCAGAAATTGCTGTTGAATTTAACCTGTTACAACAGTGAGAGCTGTTAGACTCAGCAATATTCATTTTTCAAAATCAGGCACAATATGAAATTAAGCACTGCTCATGAGGAGAATTTTGAAACTGTTAGTAAATTTTTGATGCAATACTAGAGCTGGGTTAGGAAAAGCACAGAGAGCAACCTAGCATAGGCAGATTGTTTTTAAAATCCTTTTTTTATTAACACAACCGAGAAAACATTTTTCTAATCATTTCAGTCAAAGCTGATATTCCCAGATAAAGTTGAGTCAGTCAATCACCTTCTTTTCTATAACCTTAATCTAAAACAATTGCAATTCTTACAAAAAAAGGCAAAATTTCTGGGACTGCAGCTTTTCCCCTCAGTATCCTATCATTTCGGGGACAGGCACACATCAGTCAATTTAGCAGAATTTATTCGTTCATGAGATGTTGCCCATCCCTAATTGCCCTTGAACAGAGTGGCTTTCTAGGCCACTGAAGATAGCAGTTAAGAGTCAGCCACATTGCTGTGGGTCTGGAGTCACAAGTGGGTCAGACCAGGTAAGGATGGCAGAGTTCCTTCCCTAAAGGGCATTGGTGAACCAGATGGGTCTTGACAGTAATTGGTGATAGTTTCATTGTCACCATTAATGAGACTAGCTTTCAATTCCACATTTATTAATTGAATTCAAACTCCACCAGCAGCCATGGTGGGATTTGAACCCATTTCTCCAGAACAGGGCCTCGGGAGTACTAGTCCAGTAACATTACAACTATGCCACATTCTCCCCCTGCGTATTGTAACCCATGTGTCATACACCCATGAATGTATGAAGATGGTGGACATTTTTACTTATTTAAAAAGCAGCATGGAATATGGACAATTTACCTTTATCCAAAATGGAGTCCAGGAGGACAAGTAACTTTCTGTGATTCCTGTGCAGACAGGGACTAAGTCATATCTCTGAAAGTCATTCAAATGTAAATGTCCATGTGGAGGATGCTCCCTTGAAAAGACATTCACTTTGCAAAATTGCTTGTGGGATTTATTGCTCCTATTGTCTGCATTTTTACAGAACCTCAAATACAATGGTCTGGTCAGACTCAATATCTACAAACTCAAAAACTAGCAAGCTGGTGCCAACAGCAGCCATTCTTTCCCCATTATGTGGCAATGATATCAAATCATTTGTGTGAGTCATGGAAGTATTGATTCTATGGTCACATGATCAAAACTGTCTTGAGATAACAAATCTTATTATTCCAAGGACAGACCAGCACAAGTCACTCTGGGACCACTCAGGATAGAGGGGTCATCATTTCTCCAGCAAAAAGTCAACTTGTACAGTGAGCAGAGGGGTAATTTGTTTTCACCTTCTAGTTTATATTTCTTCTCTAAGAACATAAGAAAATAGGAACAGGAATAGACCATTTGGCCCCTCGAGACTGCTCCGCCATTCAATAAAATCATGACTGATTTTCTTGTGTTTTGATTTCCACTTTCCCATCTACCCCCTGATAACCTTTGATTCCCTTGCCTAACAAGAATCAATCTACCTCTGCCTTAAAGGTATTCAATGACCCCACCTCCACCACCTTCTGAGGCAGAGAATTCCAAAGTCGCACAACCCTCAGAGAAAAAAATTCTCATCTCTGTCCTAAAAGGGCGATCCCTAATTTTAAAACAGTGCCCCCTAGTTCTGGACTCACCCACAAGAGGAAACATCTTTTCCACGTCCACCTTGTCAAGGCCGTTCAGGATCTTATATACTTCAATCAAATCACTCCTCACTCTTCTAAACTCCAGTGGACCCAAGCCCAGTCCGTCCAACCTTTCCTCATAAGACAACCCACTCATTCCAGGTATCAATCTAGTAAACCTCCTTTGAACCGCCTCCAATGCATTTACATCCTTCCTTAAATAAGGAGACCAAAACTGCACACAGTATTCGAGGTGCGGTTTCACCAATGCCCTGTATAACTGAATCATTATATCCTTATTTTTATGTTCAACCCCTCTTGTAATAAAGGATAGCATACCATTAATCTTCTTAATTACTTGCTGTACCTGCATATTAACTTTTTGTGACTCATGTACTAGAACACCTAGATCCCTCTGCACCTCAGAATTATGCAGCTGTTTTCCACTTAAGTGATACTTTTTTTTGTTCTCCCTGCCAAAGAACTTCACATTTTCCCACATTAAACTCCATTTGCCAGATCTTGGCCCACTTACTCAACCTGTAGATATCCATCTGCAACCTCCTCATGTTCTCTTCACAAAATACTTTCCTACCTATCTTTGTGTCATCTGTAAATTTAGCTACCAAGTCTTCACTCCCCTCATCTAAGTCACTGATATAAATCATAAAAAGGTGAGGCCCCAGTACAGACCCCTGTGGAATCCCACTTTTCACATCCTGCCAATCAGAAAAAGACCCATTTAAGCGTACTCTTTGCTTTCTGCCAGCCAGCCAATCTTCTATCCATGTTACCCCCGACATGATGCACTTTTATTTTCTGTAGTAATCTTTGATGTGGCACCTTATCAGATGCCTTCTGAAAATCCAAGTACAGTACGTCTACAGGTTTCCCTTTATCCACTGCGCATATTAGTCCTTTAAAAAACGCCAATAAATTGGTTAGACATGATTTTCCTTTCACAAAACCACGCTGACTCTTCCCTATAGCCTTGAGCTCTTCTAAGTGCCCAGTTATAACCTCCTCAATGATTGATTCTAAGAACTTCCCCATGACAGACATCAAGGTAACTGGCCTATAGTTTCCTGTTTCCTGTCTCCCTCTCTTCTTGAATAGAGGGGTTATTTTTGCTACTCTCCAATCTGATGGAACCTTTCCAGAATCTAGCGAATTTTGGAAAATTTACACCAACACATCGACTTCCTCATTAGCCACCTCTTTTAAGACCCTAGGATGTAGTCCATCGGGACCCGGAGACTTGCCAGCCTGCAGCTTCATTAATTTGCTCAGTATTTTTTCCCTAGTGATTTCAATTTCACCAAGTTCCTTCCCCCCATTCACCTCCTGATTTGCAGCTATTTTTTATGCCATTCTTTATATTTTGTCCAATCACCTGTCCTGCCATTCACCTTTGCAGAGTTGCATGCTTTTTCCTTAAGTTTGATGCTTTCCTTAACATCTTTAGTTAACCACGGATATTGGGTCCTCCCCTTAGAATTTTTCTTTATAGTAGCGTTGTACTTATTATGAATACTCTGAAATAATCTTCTTAAATGTCTGCCCTCCTTCTCTATTGCTCTATCCTCTAGCCTAGTTTCCCAGTTTGCTTCAGCCTTCTCTAGAAGCTCGGCCACAACTTGGTATGAAAACCAAGAAATTTCCAACCTGTGGGGATCTTCAAAGAGTCAGGAGAAAGAAACCCCATAGGCCTGCAATGTTTTTATCTTAAAGGACTGATTATGGACACGTGATTTGTTTCTTGTTATTATGTTAGTAATCTAAGTGCATGCATCATCTCTAGAACTCATCCTTTCTTGTGCATATGTTTTATGTGTGTTTGAGGGAGGGAGTATTTTTGTTGCATTTATATCTCAATTGTTTTGTAAATAAATGTTTACCCTTTCTTTTGATTTAACCTCACCAGAAAGCCTTCTTTGTGTCTATTATTTAAAGCTGCAACACTCAATATGTTTAAAACACTCCTGCTAAAACATGTATATCTTGTTGTGAACAACTGAGAGGTGAGGAAAAAGGGGAATAGCTATCCCAGCACCTCTCACCATCCATAACAGTATTTTAAAATGGGTGGAACTCTAATATAACTGACCCACTCCATAAATTTCAGCACCCTACATTTTAACTGCACTTAATTCTGTCCCTTCACAAATCTCAGAATTTTGGGTGCCATGTATTTTTTGCTGAGGATAAAATGGGAATTTGTGCAGAAATCTGGGTTTTGACAATTTTTTCCCCCAGTTTCTGCCACAAACAACATTTGGACACATGAGAATTTGCGCATATTAAAAGCTCATCAAAGTAGGCATAATGATACGCAGCTTAGAAGATCCCTTTAATGATAATACTTTATTGGCAGGTTTCAAAAAACTTATTATCATCTAAGGGGAATGTTACCTTCTGAGAATTTGATAAGGTTTTTATTTGAAGTCAATTCATCTTCATGTGCAGACTCAATAAAAAAAACGTCAAAATGCTATCAATATAGTTCTATTGAAGCTGACAAGATACAAGAATGGCCAACAAGAAATATTTGAAATGCAATCTTTTCTAGATTTAATCCAGCTATTAGAAGCAATTGTTTTTTAAGGTAAGACTGAGGCCCTTGCTAAGGTCATTAAATGATTACTGAATCTTAACTGAGTTCCATTGGTAATTTGTAGTTAACTGCAGACTACAAGGGTCATTGTTTCCACTCTGTATCTAACTAGTATGGAACGTGTTACATACCAGGCAGCTGCCAGTCCCACTTAACATTGTTGATATATGTTAATCCACAAAACACAGTGTAGCTATTAGAGCTACTTTAAACTTGATATTTTATTTGTTCATGGGGCGTTAGCATTGCTGGTATGGCCAGTATTTATTGTCCGTCTCTAAATGCCTTTGAGTAGGTGGCTATGAGCCACTATCACATGACCTCCAGCCTCTTTCTGCGCACCCCCTCCCCCAGCCTTTAAACCCATCTCTGATATTTTTATAAATAATAAACAAAGATTTTCAAAGGAAACAGATAAAACAAACAACCGTTTTCAATGCCCCGAGGACTTTTCTCCTGTGTTGTTAGCAGCAAAGTTTAGTGTTCAATTCCTGGAGTGTCCAGTACAATCCTGGAGCTTCGGTGACTGTATAACTGTAAAGAAGGATGGTTCTTACTCGAGACGGCATTTGGAAAGCATAAGATAAGTTAGGGCCTACTTGTCACCAGTAAATATACCCCATTTGGTTTCTGTTGCACCAGCCCAACTTTACAGGCCAAACAATTTAATAATGACCTTTACAGTATTCAACATGCTTATCTCCTGTGGCATCACAGCATCACATGGCTATCAATTGGAAGATGAATATACCAATATACCATAGTTTTCTTCAGGATCTTTATGACACTTGTTAGATCACTACCAGGCCAGTCGGTGAAGTATGAACTAGACACTAATATTTATATTGATAATAGGTTTATTCACACAATGCAACATTATACATAAAAACAAAAAGCTAAAAGCTACTGCGGATGCTGGAAATCCAAAACAAAAACAGAATTACCTGGAAAACCTCAGCAGGTCTGGCAGCATCGGCGGAGAAGAAATCAGTTAACGTTTCGAGCCTTCATGGCCCTTCGGCAGAACTGAAGCATAGTTAGGAGAAGGGAGAAATATAAACTGGTTTAAGGTGGGGGGGGGAGGGGGGGGGGTGGGGGCGGGAGAGAGACGTTGGGGGTGTGGTGATTGTGGAGATGAGCAGATAATCAAAAGATGTCACAGACAAAAGGGTCAAAGAGGTGTTGAAGGTGGTGATATTTGTCTAAGAAAAGTGCTAATTAAGAATGGAAGACAGGATATTCAAAGTACAGCTCTAGTGGGGGTGGGGTGGAAAGACTAACAAGGTTTTAGTTTTAGATTTAAAAATAATGGAAATAGGTGGGGAAAGAAGAATCTATATAAATTATTGAAAAAAAAGAGGGGGGGGGTGGGGTGCAGAAACGGGGTGGGGATGGGGGGAGGGGGAGTTTAAGATCTAAAGTTGTTGAATTCAATATTCAGCCCGGAAGGCTGTAAAGTGCCTAGTCGGAAGATGAGGTGCTGTTCCTCCAGTTTGCGTTGGGCTTCACTGGAACAATGCAGCAAGCCAAGGACAGACATGTGGGCAAGAGAACAGGGTGGAGTGTTAAAATGGCAAGCGACAGGGAGGTTTGGGTCTTTCTTGCGGACAGACCACAGGTGTTCCGCAAAACGGTCGCCCAGTTTGCGTTTGGTCTCTCCAATGTAGAGGAGACCGCATTGGGAGCAACAAATACAGTAGACTAAGTTAGGGGAAATGCAAGTGAAATGCTGCTTCACTTGAAAGGAGTGTTTGGGCCCTTGGACGGTGAGGAGAGAGGAAGTGAAGGGGCAGGTGTTGCATCTTCTGCATGGGCATGGGGAGGTGCCATAAGTGGGGGTTGAGGAGTAGGGTGTGATGGAGGAGTGGACCAGGGTGTCCCGGAGGGAACGATCCCTATGGAATGCCGTCAGGGGGGGTGAAGGGAAGATGTGTTTGGTGGTGGCATCATGCTGGAGTTGGCGGAAATGGCAGAGGATGATCCTTTGAATGCGGAGGCTGGTGGGGTGATAAGTGAGGATAAGGGGGACCCTATCATGTTTCTGGGCAGGAGGAGAAGGTGTGAGGGAGGATGCGCGGGATATGGGCCGGACACGGTTGAGGGCCCTGTCAACGACCGTGGATGGAAAACCTCAGTTAAGGGAGAAGGAGGACATGTCAGAGGAGCTGTTTTTGAAGGTAGCGTCATCAGAACAGATGCGACGGAGGCGAAGGAACTGAGAGAATGGGATGGAGTCTTTACAAGAAGCGGGGTGTGAGGAGCTGTAGTCGAGGTAGCTGTGGGAGTCGGTAGGCTTGTAATGGATATTGGTGGACAGTCTATCATCAGAAATTGAGACAGAGAGGTCAAGGAAGGGAAGAGAAGTGTCAGAGATGGACCATGTGAAGATGATGGAGGGGTGGAGATTGGAAGCAAAATTAATAAATTATATTATATTATATTACATTATATATGTCTGATTCCTACCCACTATGCCTGTGTCCCAGCAGTTTCTATAACTTAGGAGCAGTCTGTGCTTGAACCTGATGTAGCATTTCCACCACAAGGTTGACCAGGAATCTCCTCCACTCGCACCACCATATTAGAAGGGTTTACAGGCTGATAATCAACTTGTTTGGCTATGATATTGAATGCATCAGGTCCTGGAGTAGGACTTGCATCTGGGGCTTCTGGCACAGAGGCAAGGATGCTACCCACTACACCACAAGACCCGCAGCAGTTTCTACCTTTTTCACACCCTTAGCTATATTATATCTCTCTATATCCTGAGCATTGTTCCTCAGACACCTCCTTTCCAATGCTGAATTTTTCCAGTGTTTCTTTATAACCAGATCCCTAAATCTGCCTTGTAGATTTTTGCACTGTTTCTTGTACTATGGTATCTCAGAACTGGCTGTAGTCCCCAAAAGCATTGTGCAGTCTGATCACTACTCCCTCTGATCTATATTCGATTGTTTTGATTGTGTACCTCAACATCATATTGGCTTTGTTGATTATTGTCCTGAATGATTGGCATACTTATTGTCAAACCTACTAACACTCCTCTAAGACCCCTAGCAGTTTCTACTTGTTCTTGTGTTCTCTGTCCAAAGCCAGGTCTAACCCACAGCACCACAACAGGTAGGGCGAGGAGGCGGGTCCCAGATCCACTCCAGATGGAATGGGGATCAAACTCCTAAGCTGTTGGCATCAATCTGATCCAGACCGCCATCCAGCCAAATAAGCCCAACCCCCCCAAGGAGTTTGAGTTGTTGTGGTAACATGCACTTTTACATGCATGTTGTAGTCTGGAGCTATGGATAGTGATGGTAGAGGCTCCAATTTCTTTCCATCACATGTCTCCCAGCAGTTTCTAAGTACCCTATGCATTTAATTAAACAAAGCCCTTCACCTGTGTTATTTTAACAACATAATTAACACGTCATTAACAACATTGACCTAGCTAATGAACTTGTCCCAAATTTAGATTGTGATGGAGCTAAACATTGCTGTTTGTACACTTGGTCAGTCAGATTCACCCTTGTGTTAGTCACGTTTTTGGTTGATTTTTCATCATGGCTCTAAGGTTTCTGATCAGTTGTGACATGTCCTTTTCCTTCTGGAATTATGACCCGCATTTCCTGCTTGTTCAGGCGTTTCTTTACTGGGTTTTGGTTCAATAGACTGATAAACAGTGGGCAGCAGGGTGGGTGCTGAGATGAAACATTACATTCTGTTTATTCATAAAATCTTCATGTTTGGTTATAGATGGGTCTGTTTGAGGTTAACATGGAGTCTGAGTGAGAATCTCAAGGCCCAGGAGTCTTTTTCTATTCAACTTGAGTCATTAAGTCTGTTTCTCTCTCAGATGCTGCCAGATCTGCTGAGTATTTCCAGAATTTTCTGTTTTTTATTTCTCTCCATGTGTTCTTTTGCTAATTACCTTAAATCTGTGAGCCCTGGTTATCAAACCTCCTGTCCATGGAAACAGTTTCTCCTTATTCATTCTCTCCAAACCCCTCATAGTTTTGAACATCCCTGTAAAAAAAGTCCCATTAACCTTCCCTGCTGTAATGGGAAAGGTCTCAGCTTCATGAAGATCTTCACGTAGCTGAAGTCCCTCAGCCCTGGTATCATTCCTGTAAATCACCACTGCACCCTCTCTATGGCCTTGATATCCTTCCTGAAGTATGGTGCCCAGAATTGAATGCAATGTTTCAGTTGAGGCTTAACCAGTGATTTGTAAAGGTTTAACACAATCTCTTTCTTAATGCACTCTATTCCTGTACTGATAAAGCCAAGGATCTCATATGTTTTCTAACAGTTTTATTAACTTGATCTGTCTCCTTCAAGTATTTCTGAAACAATACTTTGAGATTTCTTTGAGCGTTCTGATGTAAGGTTGTCAACCTGAAATATTAACTCTCTCTCTCCGTAGCTGCAGTCTGATCTGCCGAGTATTTATAGCATTTTCTGTTTTTACCTTTGAGGTTTGTCACCATTTTGTCACATAGACGAACATTGAACTGTGACAGATACTGTATCTGTTGCAGTTTTGCTTTTTCACTGTTTTGAATTTATCGCATTGAATTCAGGATTAAAGTGTAAAACCGCCTCGGTAAAAGGGATGATTAATCCTGAGATGATCTCAGTATAAATGCTATCTTTTAGCCATTCATGCAGACATAAGGTTGGCTGTCTGGTTGGAGAGTTTATCTTCACTATCCCAGCCTTTCAGAATATAAAACCTCCCATTCAGTAACACGGTACAAATATCACCCACCTCGATCTTCATCACAAACTAAAGTACAGCTCAGTAATGTGTTTATAAGACATTTCCTTTGTGCACTGTGTATGATTTTATTTAACCAGAGAATGAATGAGAATTTTCTGATTAATATTCTGATATTAACCCTTTAAGACCTGCTTGCTCCGAAAATATTCAAAATTATGAAGAGGCGTCCAACAGAGTGGGGCTACCTTAGAGGAGGAAAAAGCCTGGATCCAGATCTTGCGGATCATTCATATAAACAGACAATTTAATTTACATTTTTGATCTTAAAGTTAAAGGATGAAAATTCAAAGTCTAGAATGTCTCAGTGAGACTAGAGATCAGAGGCATCTATTCCCCACCTCGCACACTCACTCATCGAGCTGCACACATGTAGATATAACCCCAAAATCAGCAGCAAATCGTGAGATCCTTGAAAAGGAATAAATGTCACCTGACTCTGATGGCACTAAGATGAAAGATATTTGTAGGATTAGATGATGATATAGTCTATGGACCATGATTGTGCTGAAGCTGATAAACTCATGGAAATATCAACAACAAAGTTGAAAAGCAGCCAGTGAATTTATATTTAGCTTCTGGAGATTTCATTGATTGCTTTTGGAAAGCAGAGACAAACTGTACCTTTCCCTTGGGTAAAAGAGGTTGAATCAGAGCACATGACTGATGAGCCAAATTGAATCTTCTCATTCCGTTTTTTATAGTGAGGTGGCAGTTTACTTCATTCAAATAACTCTGTAAATGTAGAAATGTTCTCTAGATCAGCACGTACCTCAATGTTGTGATATTTAACTTTAGAAACTAAAACAAAAATCAGTTGAGTGTTCCAAAGGCACCAACCACACTTTATTTGATGTGATTTAGTTTGTTTTCTATGTTGTATGATATTGCATGGAGAGCTGATGGATGCCAACATGCATGACATTTGGTAAGGTAGTTCTAATAGTGGAATGAAAGGTTTACAGATTACCATACTGGCATTGATCGGCATGCATTCCAACTGCTGACTTTAAATTCTGCATAATTCCATGGGCAGAATTTTGCCCTGGTTGGATGGGCTTGGCGGGTGACCCGGGAACGGTCGTGAAGCCAAGCGCTGCCCGAGATCGGGCCCCAACATGGATTTCACGCTGGCCAGCCAATTAACAGCCAGCCAGTGCGAAACGCACGCTGCAGTGCTCAGCGCTGCTGGGGTTGGGGGGCGGGAGGGGGATGAGCGCTGAAGTTCGCGCATGCACGCGGGTGGGTGCAGTGAAAGTTCCCTGAGACACAGAGCTGCCTCAGGGAGCTGAAGATTTTTATTAACATAAATAAAGAATTTTAAAATACTGAAAACAAGTCCCCTCATGTGACTCTGAACTGAACCAACTGAAGGGTTGGACTGGTGGTGAAAAATTCAAATCAATTAGTTCCTTAAGGGCCTTACGCGGCTTCTTAATTGTTGGCGGGCAGACAGCCAACTCTCACACTAGCCCACTGACCGAAATATTGCACGGGTGCTCAATGGCATCGGGACGCTCGCCCGAAGTCATCACACGTCATTTTATGTTTGTTCGGGTCGGGCGTGCATCAGCCCGATGAGCGCAATCTTCTGCTCCGTGTTTTTGTTTTAGTCAGAAACATCGTCCTATTGGTCATTAAATGACAATTTATTCAACTTTTGTATGAAGGCTCAGTTATAACATTATTTTTCTTGTATGCTAACTGGGCCTTCCAACTTTATAAAGTCATAACTCATGGAGTAATATGGGTCTTAAGTTGTGGAGATATTATTTTATAGAAAATAACTGGTTGAAGTTGCAGACGGCTCAGGGTAAATGTTTCGAAGCCGTGCCAATTCTGAGCTAATTGTACACGGGGGTAAAATTCATCTTCAGTGGAGTATAGAACAAACAGTTAATGTATTGACCTTCCCCTACACAGGAAGCCAAGGCAAGAGTGATATGCTACTGTCTGGTTTGGTCTCCTACCTGAGCTAAATTTTACCAGCATAATATTTTAAGGCTGTGGTGCAGCTATTTCAAGCATCATTCTCTATCCAGTTTCTAACATGATTGAGATAAAATAGGTTGTGGGATGTTTGAATCTCAACAGCCTTGTAGTAATAGTGGAGCGGTAGATTTTATTACCATCTCATGTTAAAATGGATAATATTTGTACATACACCTAAGGCAAAAAATGTAAGCTTTATTCTCATTCATGCCTGAGAAGCAGGCATTGAAGCATTTAATGTTACCCTTTGAATATTATCAAAATGACATAACACCTGTTTCACTCAGATGGACTAACAATGGTTTATTGTATGGAATAAAAAGATGAGATTGCTGAAAATAAACCCAGATTTGTCAAGAGGCTAGGCCCTCTCTTTTTCCCACAATTAGGTTACTAAATCAAAGAATAACCTTAAAAACAAGTTTCTCAGTTTCCTTTAGATAAACCACAGAGTAGGGTAGAAATACTTCTCTAAGATCAGGAGCCACTGTGGAACATACAAATGCAACTGCCAATCAATATTCCCAATCTTTATTCCAGTTCCAAACGCTAAAGCTTCTCGTGTCACCAGGAAGATTTCTCCGATTATAGGAAACACTGGCTCATAATCCTGCTGCAATGAAAGTAGCAATATTTTGATAACAGGGTAAGGTCAGGAAACTCAGTCAAGAGGAAGGTGAATGGCCATGCTGTCGCAGTGCAAAAACATTGAACCATGAGTTTACCTGAGGTACAGGTTCCAGATTACCAGTGCTGCGAGAAAAAGAAAAATAGTGAATGCTGGAAATCCAAAATAAATGAGAAAATGCTGAATATCTACAGCAGGTCAGCCTGTATTTTAAAAAGAAAGATAAGTCAGTGTTTCGGAAGACATTACTATGTTTCAAAATAGGTTAGCTTTGAGAGTCATTTCCTGCCCTCGATCTACATGCAACATGATAGTGCTATGATGGTGCGCCCTCTCCAGTGTCCTTGTGTTGTTTTAGCACAGCTCATTAGAAGATCTCCGAGATACTGATGACAGATACAGCGTTAAAAGATGTTTCAGCTGTTTATCTATATCAGTAGGTGGGAATTTTGGAAGTTGCCAGTGTTGCTGTGGACTTCATTCTTGGGACTGTGCGGAAAAGAGACACAGGACACTTTAGCCTTTATTCAGTCAAAGTCCCAATGTAGATTTAGCTTGTGGCACAAAGGAAAGCATCCAAAGAGTCCATCATGATGATAATTCCAAAATGAGAACAACGTGCAGTGAAACTTCTGTCTGACTTCAGACTTCTTTGGCCTCTCTCGTGCTGCCTTTGCTTACAACCAGAATATCTTTCTCGTAATCTTTGCCATGAGTATGTAACCTGAATTACCTCTCTGGCCATTTGTCTGCCTATTTTGGTTGTTACTCCACATGCATTGGTCAGGATGATGCGGGACCTGCCACGGGTGGGAACGGATAATTTGGAGAGGTAGCCAAAAGTCCAGTGGCTTTCTGCAGCACTGGAAAATCCCGGCCATTATTTCAATCTCTTCTTTCTACTTGGGCTCTTCTGTTCACCCCTTCCTGTCACTAAGTCATGCCACCTTTTATTTCTTCCCTCTCAGGCACTTTGCTCTCCTAATCCCTAACCTCCACCCATCATTACTCAACCTTACACTCCTTGGTAAACTCAGAACTAACTTCTGTACCTTTCTCAACATTCCCTAAAAGAAGAAACAAAGCACATTTCCCTATTTCCTTAGGAGCAACCCCAGATGCCTCGATATGAACAAACAAGTTAGGAGCAGGAGTAGGCCACTTTGGCCCCTCAAGACTGCACCGCCATTCAATAAGATCATGGCTGACCCAATTGTAACTTCAACCCCATATTCTTGCCTGCCCCTTGCTTACCAAGAATCTATCCACCTCTGCCTTAAAAATTTTCAAAGACTCTGCTTCCACCGCCTTTTGAGAAAGAGAGTTCCAAAGACTTGACCCTCTGAGAGAAAAAATTTCGCCTCATCTCCATTTTAAATGGGTGACCCCTTATTTTTAAACAGTCACCCCTAGTTCTAGATTCTCCCACAAGAGGAAACATCCTTTCCACATCCACCCTGTCAAGGCCCCTCAGGGTCTTATATGTTTCAATCAAGTCACCTCTTATTCTTCTGAATTCCAGTGGACACAAACCTAACCTGTCAAAACTTTCCTCATAAGGCCATCCACCCATTTCAGATATTAGTCTAGTAAACCTTCTCTGAACTGCTTCTAATGCATTTACATCTTTCCTTAAATAAAGTGACCAATACTGTACACAGTACTCCAGATGTAGTCTCACCTGTACAATTGAAGCATAGCCTCCCTACTTTTGTATTCAATTCCCCTCACAATAAATGATAACATTCTATTAGCTTTCCTAATTGCTTGCTGTACCTGCATACTAGCTTTTTGTGTTTCAGGCACTAGGACACCCAGGTCCCTCTGTATCTCAGAGCTCTGCAATCTCTCACCATTTAGATAATAAGCTTCTTTTTTATTCTTCCTTCCAAAATGGACAATTTCACATTTTCCCACATTATACTCCATTTGCCAGATCTTTGCCCACTCACTTAACCTATCTATGTCACTTTGTAGCTTCCTTATGTCCTCCTCACAATTTACTTTCCTGCCTATCTTTGTGTCATCAGCAAATTTAGCAACCATACCTTTGGTCCCCACATCCAAGTCATTTATATAAATTGTAAAAAGTTGAGGCCCCGGCACTGATCCCTGTGGCACACCACTCGTCACATCCTGCCAACCAGAAAAGAGTCATTTATGCCAACTCTCTCTTTCCTGTTAGCTAGCCAATCTTCTATCCATGCCAATATGTTACCCCTACACCATGAGCTTTTATTTTCCGCAATAACCTTTGATGTGCCACTTTATCAAATGCCTTCTGGAAATCTAGGTACAGTACATCCACCGGTTCCCCTTTATCCACAGTACGTCTGACTCCTTAAAAGAACTCCTAAAAATTGGTTAAACATAATCTCCTTTTCACAAAACCATGTTGACACTGTCTGATTGCCTTGAATTTTTGTAAATGCCCTTCTATAACATCTTTAATAATACCTTTTAGCATTTTCCCTATGACTAACTGGCCTGTAGTTTCCTACTTTCTGTCTCCCTCCCTCTTTGAATAAAGGAGTTATATTTGCTATTTTCCAATCTAATGGAACCTTCCCCAAAGCTAAGGAATTTTAGAAAATTAAAACCAATGCATCAACTATCTCACTAGCCACTTTCAAGACCTTAGGGTGAAGTCCATCTGGACCTGGGGATTTGTCAGCCCACAGCCCCAATAATTTGCTTAATACCACTTCCCTAGTGATTGGAATTTTCCCGAGTTCCTCCCAATTCCTGATTTACAGCCATTTCCGGGATGTTACTTGTATCCTCTATAGTGAAGATCGAAGAAAAATATCTGTTTAATTCATCTGCCATCTCCTTACTTTTCATTGTCAGTTCCCCAGATGTACTTTCTACAGGACCAATGCTCACTTTGTTAACTCTTTTCTTATTTAAATATCTGTAGGAGCTCTTACTATCCATCTTTATATTACTAGCTAGCTTTCTCTTGTACTCAAATTTTTCCCTCCTTATTAATCTTTTGGTCATTCTTTGCTGTTCTTTATATTCTTTCTAATCTTCTGACCTGCCACCCTCCTTTGCGTAATTACATGTTTCCTCTTTAAGTTTGATATTGTCTTTAACTTTTTTAGTTAACCACAGATGGTGGGCCGTCCCCTTGGAATTTCTCTTCCTCATTGGAATGTATCTATTCTGTGTACGCTGAAATATCCCTTTAAATGTCTGCCATTGGACCTCTATTGACCTATCCCTTAACCTCATTTGCCAGTTGACTTTTGCTAGCTCCACTTTCATGCCCACATAATTGCCCTTTCTTAAGTTTAAAATACTAGTCTTGGATGCATTGGTTTCTCCCTCAAAATAATGTAAAATTCAGTCATATTATGATCGCTGCTACCTAGGATTGCCTTCACTATGGGGTTATCAATTAATCCTATTTCATTGTTCAATACCAGGTCTAGTATGGCCTGCTCTCTGGTTGGCTCCAGAACGTGCTGTTAGACCATAAGACCATAAGACATTAGAGCAGAAGTAGGCCATTCAGCCCATCGAGTCTGCTCCACCATTCAATGAGATCATGGCAGATAATTGATAATCCTCAACTCCACTTTCCTGCCTTTTCCCCATAACCCTTGATTCCCTTACTGAGTAAAAATCTGTCTATCTCAGCCTTGAATATACTTAACAACCCAGCCTCTACAACCCTCTGTGGTAAAGAATCCCATAGGTTCACTACCCTCTGAGAGAAGAAATTCCTCTTCATCTCTGTCTTAAATGGGCGACCCCTTACTCTGAGATTATGCCCTCTGGTCCTAGACTCTCCCACAAGGGGAAACAACCTCAGCATCAACCCTGTTACGCACCCTAAAAGTCTTATATGTTTCAATAAGGTCACCTCTCATTCTTCTAAACTCCAATGAGTACAGGCCCAGCCTACTCAACCTCTCCTCATAACAAAATTCCTCCATACCTGGGATCAACCTAGTGAACTGCCTCCAGTGCCAGTAAATCTTTCCTTAGATAAGGGGACCAAGTTGTTCACAATATTCTAGGTGTGGTTTAACTACTGCCTTGCATAGTTTTAGCAAGACTTCCCTATTTTTGTACTCTATTTCCTTTGAAATAAAGGCCAACATTCCATTTGCCTTCCCTATTACCTGATGAAATATGCTAGTTTTTTGGGATTCATGCACGAGGATCCCAAAATCCCTCTGTGCTGCAGCTTTCTGCAGTCTTTCTCCGTTTAAATAATATTCAGCTCCTCTATTCTTCCTGCCAAAGTGCATAATCTCACATTTTCCCATATTATATTTCATCTGCCAAGTTTTTGCCCATTCACTTAACCTGTCTATATCTGTCAGCAGACTCTTTATGTCATCGTCACCACTTGCCTTCCCACCTTTTTTTTTATCATCCACAAACTTGGCTCCAGTACATTCACTTCCCTCATCCAAGTCATAAATATACATTGTAAATAATTGTGGCCCCAGCACCTGATTATGCAGACCCTCCTTTCTCACTCTGTCTAAGTTGTTGGTACCAACATGGATCACTGGATCCTCCCCCACCCATTGCAAGCTCCTTTCCAGTCCTGAACAAATGCCCCGAACTCTGGTATTGGGGCAGGCAACATAACCGTCTGGATCCTTGCTCCTTGCTACAGAGAACAGTGTCAATCCCCCTCAGCAAACTGTGACCTACTGCCACTACATTCCTTTGTGCTCCCCCTACTTGAATGGCTTCCTGCACCACAGTGCCCTAGTCAGTCAGCTCATCCACTCTGCAGCCCCCAATCTCATCCAAACAAGCTGAAAGAACCTCAAACCTGTTGGACAATTGCAGTAGCTGACACTCCTGCACTACTGCCCTCAGGGTCCCCTTACCTGCCTCAGCTACAGTCACACCTTCCTGTCCCTGACCAATCAGAATGAAATCAGAAGACCCTATCCTCATGGGTGTGACCGCCTCCTGGCACAAAGCGTCCAGGTAACTTTTCCCCCACCCCAGTGTATCATCTGCATGTGCAATCTTCCAAAGGACCATGGAAAGTCTATTGCAAGGAGTTCCCCGAGTGGTAGTGTACCTGGAGGATGACGTCCTGATCACAGGATCAATGGAAGCCAAACATTTGGCCAACCTAGAAGAGGTTTTAAGAAGATTTTTGGAAGCTGGTGTATGATTAAAGAAAGAGAAATGTACTTTCCAAGTGACTGTAGTCACTTACTTGGGTCACTGGGTGGATGCCATGGGGTTGCATCCAGTAGAGGAGAAAGTCAGGGCAATCAAGGAGGCGCCCTCTCCTACCAGTGTCACTGAACTAAAATCTTTTTAGGGAATGATAAATTATTATGACCATCTCTTGCCAAACTTGTCAACAGTGTTCACCCCTTTACACTTATTGAAAAAGAACCATCATTGGTCATGGAAGGAACAAGAAGAAGCCTTTGTAAAAGTCAAGAAGCTATTACACTCACCATATCTACTAGTACGTTATGACCCATCAAAATAATTAATATTAACCTGTGTCGCATCACCCTACAGGGTATGAACAGTATATTCACACAGGATGAAAGATGGTTCTGAAAGGACAATAGGATATTTCTCCAGAACCTTCTCTGCATCTGAGAAGGGTTACTCACAACTTGAAAAGAAAGGTTTATCTGTAATATTTGGAGTTGAGAAATTCCATCAATATCTGCATGGTCGACATTTCACCATAGCCTCGGATCATAAGCCACTAATGGGTTTATTTATTGAAGATAAAGCAATTCCACTGATAGTCTCAGCCAGAATTCAATGTTGGGCTTTGATTTTACCAGCTTATGAGTACACCTTTATGCACTGTGCAGGTATGAATATTAGAAATGCAGACGCACTCAGTCGTCTTCAGTTACCAGATAGCATTGTACATGCTCCAGTGCCACAAGAAGTTGTACTTGTGCTGGTTTTCTTGGACTCTTCACCAGCCTGTGTGAATTAAATAAGGAATTAGACAAACAGGGATCCATTTTTCTCAAAAGTCCGAGACCAGGTACTGCAAGGATGGTTGAATGCACCAGTCTCTGAAGAGATCAGACCATTCCATGCCCATAAAACTGAGTTAAGTTGTCAAGATGGAATCTTGTTGTGGGATCAAGAGTTGTCGTCCCTTCGCAAGGTAG
This sequence comes from Cetorhinus maximus, assembly GCF_964194155.1. Classification (NCBI taxonomy): domain Eukaryota; kingdom Metazoa; phylum Chordata; class Chondrichthyes; order Lamniformes; family Cetorhinidae; genus Cetorhinus; species Cetorhinus maximus. The sequence continues at coordinate 93,798,819 of NC_135899.1, read as the reverse complement.
AGAACCACTCTTGACAGAGTTTCACTGTGCACATCCAGGCATATTGAAGATGAAGATGCTTGTGCGAAGCTATGTCTGGTGGCCAGGTATAGACAGTGATATAGAAAAAATGGTCAAGCACTGTCTCCAATGTCAGCAACAATGGGAGATGCCTGTTTCAGTTCCATTGCATCCGTGGGAGTGGCCTGGTAGACCCTGAGTTAGACTACATATGGACCATGTAGGTTTATTTTTAGGTACCATGTTTCTATTGATCATTGATGCACATTCTAAGTGGATGGATGTGTATGAAGTTAGATCACTGACATCGAGTGCAACTATTGAAAATCTGCGACAATGTTTTAGTTTACATGGCCGACTGGAAGCCATTGGATCACGGCACTGCTTTCACTAGGATGGAATTTCAGAGATTTAAATGTAATTTAAATGTAATTAATCATATTAAAACAGCACCATAACACCCCTCATCCAATGGCTTAGCAGAAAGAGCTGTGCAAACTTTCAAATCAGGAATGGAGAAGTTATCCGAAGGAACGTTAGAAACTCAAATTTCATGTTTTCTTCTCAATTATTGTATGACTCCTCATGCAACTACAGTTCAACATCATCTTAATTACTGATGAAACATCACCTTCATACAAGATTAGGTCTGGTGTTTCCAAACTTAAAGGGGAAGGTAAAGAAGAACCAGAGTAGTCAGAAAGTGAATTATGCCATTCATAGCAAAGCTTAAAAATTTACTTTGGGAGATACAGATTTCATGCAAAATTTTGGAAATGGGCCTAATTGGTTTCCTGGTGTAACTGTCTCTGAAACTGAACCTTTGTCATATCACGTGAAAGTAGAAGACTGGACTGATCGAAAACATGTGGATCATCTAAGGAGTAGAGAGACATTCCAACAACCAGTAATTCTATCTGTAATTGATGTCGAACCTTTAATCCCTGAGGTGCCAGATCAACCTAGAATAGACATACCTGATGTCTCTGTTGAATTAACTAATGCTGAATGGCCATTGTCTAAGGATGTCCCTGATGCTGCAGTTCCTGATCATGTCGATCCAGTGGGAGAATCGCAAGTCGTAGAGCTACATCGCTCTAACCGAATTAGAAAACCACCTCAGAAACTTAATCTATAATCACATGACCTGTGTATATATGTATATGTTGTGGACTAAGATATTCTTGTAAATAAGAAATATAAAAAAAAGCTAAAGGGGGAGGAATGTAGTGATTGCGGGCAAATCCTTTTTTCCTGCTTTTAGAGATCACATGATTATACTGACAAATCAGCCATAAATGCGGGTTGTCTTAGGGGTGGAGTTTTCTAGTCATGGGCCTGGTTCAAGCATGTAGCTTCTACAAGGGCTCTGTAAATAAAGTTATCTGTTTCAAGTCAGAAACCTGCCCAATACATCAAGTTTATTACAGGGTATATCTCAGTTAGCTTGGTTTGACCACTCTTAAGCCTGGTGAAAGATTTCCCTGAGTGTCAGACATGTGACTGACAAAAAAGCAAATGATTTTGCTCCACCAGTGTCCCTGTTCTTGTATTTTGATTCAAAATGGTATCAGATTTGCCTTTATGGTGCACATGGACATCATGTTGTAAATGATATATTCTCAAAGCCAACACTCTCCACACGCATATTATGTGCCCACATTCCCACAACCCTCCCACACATTTGCAGTGTCACTCTTGTTTTCAAAGAATGAGATAGCAGGACAAACCAGGGCTGTGAGTCAAGTTGTATAGATGTTAGAATATGAATGGGAAAATTGATTCCTAGATCCCTAAACGTTATGTACTGAACATGGATAGAAAAGTACTGAGGTGGCTAATATAATTAAGTATGAATATCAAATCGCCTGCCAGCTGGTTTATTGAGTATCGTAAACCATGTTGTTCTGTTTTTCCCGGTCATGAGCCTATACTTACGCACATCTTACACATTTGCCAGTTAGTGGTTTAATATTGTGGGCGTAGTGATGTCTGTCATATGAGATTTTTAAAACATTTTTATCTTGTGAAGAACTTACGCAGCTCATATTTTCCTCCTTATAATGTTGTTTAAAAAATCTTGTAATATATATTAGAAAAAGAGGACAGGCTTCTCTGGATTGACAGTTTACAATTATAGGGGTAGAAACAGGTTCCTGTGTTTTCTGAGTGAAAAACAAGGTTAAAAAGGACTAATTTTACTGTGCAACATCCCACATCTGATTAACACCCACATTATGAGCGCTACTATTAGTATATGCAATGTCACAGGCATATGCTTTGCTGTCTGTTATAGGACCCATCAACAAAATTTGATCAATATGAGCAGAGCAGATGCTGGGCCAGTCCCTGTGCCTGTCCTGTTCAGGAATCTTCTTCAGCCCCTGTGACCGGTAACGAATGGTACATTTTAAACATTTAAATGTAATTTAATAATAACATTCCTGTGGAAACAGAAAGAGCAAGAGTGCATCCCCTCAACTTCACAATCATAATTTTAAAAGATTTGTTCTTTCACAGGATGTGGGTGTTGCCGGTTAGACCAACATCTGTTGCCAGTCCCATTGACTCCAGTTTTGCTGGGGCTCCTTGATGCCACACTCGGTCAAATGATGCCTTGAAATCAAGGGCCATTACTCTCACCTCACCTCACCTCATAATCTGATCTTCCAAACCCCCTGTTCTGACCCTCCTCCAGCAACCTTCCTTCAGGCTGCTGCCAGCCATGCAAGCAGGTCAACATTTAGCAGGTGCGGCGAGACAGGTAGTGACAGCTCATGGGAAATTGTTAGTGAAACCTAAGGCCCAATTTCAACTGGACTCCCTGGATGAAGTGTGCACTGCCTCTACAAATTTCTATCCCAGATCATCATTGGACACACTCTCATCTGAGAGATTCAGTGTCCTTGATTCCAGGAACTCACAGTGAAACACCACTGTCACCTGTGCCACCAATATGGAGATGTTAATGTAACACCAATGTCTACAGTTCAGTAATAGATAACATACAGAAATTTATGCTTCAGATATGACTATATATATTTTGAATTTCATTGCAATTAACTTGGTTAGAACTTGGAAGGGATTGTGTGAACAAAGTTTTATTGTATTTAAAATGATGGAATTACAAGAAATAGCATTACAAGATGTTATCGTGACAATTAATCAAGTAGATTGCATAAAATACAGGCATGAAGGGGTGGATTTCCATTCAGGTTTTTCCTGCTTATCTGGTGCGGCATTGACAAAAGAAGCGTGAAAATCCTGGAAAAATAGCAGATGTGCTGGATAAACATCAACAACTTCCATCGTTAATTTAACAGTGAGCTGAAAAAACTTGACATTGAACCAAGGGAGATCAGGAGAGGCTGGTTGGTCAAACTTGGTCAAAGAGAAAGGTGTTAGGGTGGGTCTTAAAAGCAGGAAAGAGAAATGAAGAGGGGAGAAGTTTAGGAAGGGAAATGTTTTACGAGATGCAAATTACAATAACAGAAGAGGTCTAAGTTTGTAGATTCACTGTGATGAAAGAATGATTCCTTAAACTAACACTCACTATTGAATAAATGGAGAACATAATCATTGCAAACACAAAAACCGTTCAATAAAGTGGAAAGATTATTTTTTGGAAAATATTGTATCAAAATTGTAGAATCAATATAAGATGGTGAGCCAGAGTCAAAATTCCTCCATTCTGAGGTCACCGAGGCACCATTATCTGGGAGGGTGGGAGTGGAGTTAGAATTTGGGCAAGAACTATTTGTACTTTTGTTGCCTGATCAAACATTCTGCAGGTTTTGGGGATAGGCTCATACCGATTTGTGACAGGTGTATTATGATTCCATGCAAATGAGGAGAATATAACATGATTTCTTCATTTATACTCTGAGCAACATTAGGTAACGTGGATTATGCACATCCTTGAACACAGCGTTGCTAGGAAAACAGAGATATTTCAATGTTAAAAGGCCTCAGTTTCCCAGTAGTTAGTTGACCACAATCAATTCCTAAACAGGAATGCAGCCTCTCAAAAATGGGCCAAATTTTACTTCCAATTTCTTACAGCCAACATTGTAATACTGAGGCTTCACTCTAGCAACAACCTTCCTGAGGTGGGCACTCAGGTGTGCCGTTAATGATTCAGGTTTTCTATCTGATGCAGAATGAAAAATTGCAAAGCATTTTTTGAAATCATTTTATTAGTTTTGAGGAATTTTTTTGAAGTTTACTCAGCACTCCAAAATAATTCCTCCGATGGCAGTTTGTTTATTAGCACTTGGCCTTGCGTTCTAACCAAAAGGTGAAGAAAGATGCAGATACATTTAATTATCTCTGCTAATGGCAGTGGGTGGATTTGGATCATTGCAGATGTATTGAATATTCTGCAAGATTTAGGAGATTTTTTTGTGCAGGTGATGATGGACTGTGAGAATTGAATTACTCCATAGCCCCACCACCATCCTCATCACTAATACCATCAAAATGTTCCCCAGTGAGGCGTAGCACAAAACAAATACAATGCAAAACTCCATCAACATTACCCTGATAATATGTCACATCTGAGGCTTTGATCAAACAGTACAACCACCAGTTCCACACTGCATGTGACCCATGAGACTATCCAAATTCATGTACCAGGACTTTTCTCAACTGAGTGGAAACCTGACTCCAACAATGATATTGAGGCAACGTTGTATAGATCAGGAGAGAGAGAACCTTCTGGAATTAATGTTCATTTTTGTCACTCCTATGTGTTTGAGTGGTGTGGAAAGACTGAATGCTGCTTTGAGGGGAATATCCAAGAACAAGTCTGACTCCTCTTCACATTCCTCCAGTCCGTATGTCACATCATCCAACATCTCCTTGTGCTGATGGCAGATCTGCTCCACCTTTAGTCTGTGAATCTCTCTCCTCAGGCAAATGAGCTTTCGGGCTATCTGATGATCTAATGATTGCATCTCTCTCTGAAAGAATAAAGCAGGTCAATCAATAATTACCAATAAAAATGTAACTACCTTTAAGAGGCAAAGTCAAACCAAATAAATAGAAGGTTAAGATTATTTAATTTGGAAGATGGTTCCATGAACTGCTAATTTGTCAGTATCATAACTTTAGTCAAAGCCAGGTGAAATATGATTTAATCTTTTGGAAATCAGAAGTACAGATCATTATATCTGTGACCTGCAGTTAGAATCCCTGGACTTTAAAGAATAGGAGACCATTTGGTTCAATTTCACCTGTCCTGCCTCTCTGAAAGTACCAACCATTTCGTCCCATACTCTGCTCTTTCCCCAAATCCTTTCAAATTTTGATGCTTTTAATATTTATCAACTTTCCTTCTAAAAGTTGTTAGAGTTTCCGTAACCAGCAGTGTTTCAGCTGGGGAAATCCATGTCCAAACAAATCTGCATGGAGAAAAATTCTCCTAGAACAGCAACAATGCCAACTTGCATTTATATAGTGCCTTTAACATAAAGAAATTCCCAAATGTGTTTCATAAGAACATCACAAATAGGAACAGGAGTAGGCCATACAGCCCCTCGAGCTCCATCAACAATAGGATAATGGCTGATCTGATCTTAGCCTCATCTCCACTTTCCAGCCTGTTTCCCATAACCCAAGACTCGCCTATAGTTCAGAAACCTGTCTTTCTCAGCCTTGAATATAGTCACAGGAGCATAATCAGGCAACCATTGAGAGTGGGCAAAATAACGAGGCATTAGAATACAGTCACCAAAGCTGGGTCAAAGGGGTAGGTTTTAAGGAGCGTCTTAAAGGAGGTGGGAGAGGAGGAGAGGCCTGGATGGCTGAAGGCATTCGGCCACCCATGGTGGGATAGGGAAAGCCGGGATGCACAAGAGGTTGGAATTGGAGGAGCACCGATATCTCAACAAGTTATAAGGCAGAAGGTAGGGAGGAGCGAGGCTATGGAACAACTTCTCCCATTGTTCTTTTAGTGATGATCTTAACTTTCTACTTTCCAGTTACCAGTATCACAGAACAGTAAAATTGTTTTTTCCGTATCTATGTTATTATACTTTTGAGCACCTTAATCAGATCATCTCTTAACCTCTGTTCTAGATAAGAGAGCTCCAGTTTATCTAGTGCCTCCTATAACTAGAACCTCTCATCCTTGACTTATCAAAGTAAATTTCCTCTGCACTCTCCAAGACCTTGACATCTTTCTTAAGCAGGATGCACAAAACAGAGCACAATATAATAACTGCAGCCTACTAACAGATTTAGCATTATAGTTTTACTCTTGTACTTTATTCCCCTTTTTAAAATAAAGGGCCTCAGTTTTTTAAGAACAGTTTTATCGACTTCCCCAACTATAAAGTTTTGTCCGCTTGGGTAGACACAGAGAAATCATTTCTGCTGCTGGGGAATCAAGAAAAAGGAGATAGAATCTTAAAATTAAAGTCAGGCCATCCAGGAGTGAAATCAGGAAGCACTTCTTCACACAAAGGGTAGTAGAAACCTATAATGTTATTCCCCAAAGGCTATGGAAAACTAGGACAATTGGACTTTTCAAGACAAGACTTTTGTTAGTTAAAGGTATCAAAGAGTATGAACAAAAGGTGGGAAAATGGAGTTGAGGGGCAGAATGGCCTCCTCCCCTTCTTAACGTTAGTGCGTGTATAAATCTCATAGTCAATCTGCAATTCTATTCATTTTGAAGTGTAACCATTTGGAGTTTATTTCCCCTTCATATTGTTCCTCTGAAAATATATCACCTCCAATGCCTCTGCAATAAGCTTTATCCAGCATCTATCGACACCAGCTGCCAAACAATGACCTCCATAAAGCATTTTTAGCTCTCTGCGCAGTTAACCATGCTCTCTATTTAAGTGATATCTTCAAATTTTGATACTGTAACCCCACAACATTCATGTCCAGATCATTTTTTATATATTGAGAAGATCAATGATCTTAACAATGATCCGTGAGCATATCACTGTTTATAAAGCTGCAGTCCGGAAGGCATCTTTTAACCATTCTGTCAGCCGCTGGTAGCTCTCTTGCCTCTGAGCTTGTGGGTTCATGTTCCATTCCAGTGACCCGAGAACAAAATCAAGACTAACACTCTAGTGCTGTGCTGAGGGAGTGCTGCGCTGTTGGAGGTGTTATTTTTTTCACATGAGACATTAAACTGAGGCCCTGCCTGCCCTGTCAGGTGGATGTACAAGATCCCACGGCACTATTTCAAAGAAGAGTAGGAGAGTTCTCTTTGGTGCTCTGGAGCCAATATATTTATCCCTTAAGCGACATCACTGAAATAGGTTATCTGGCCATTAACCCATTACTTCTCGTTGCATCTTGGTTTGTGCAAATTGGCTGCTGTATTTCCTACATTACAACAGTGACTACAATTCAAAAGTTCAAAAGTACTTTATTGGCTGAAAGGTACAATAGGCATACAAGTCTTTATTTTTTTATTTGTTTACTTCATTTAGTCAAAGTTCTGGCCATGCCGAATCACTCTTTAATGGTTTTTTTTATTGATAACCTAATGGAATAATCTAAGAAAAATCAGCAATATTTAACAATGGCAATGATTTCTATTTCGTAGTCAGAAAGTTCAGCTATGGAACGGGGAAGGGAGAGAGAAATTGAATCTTAGGAAATAAATTCTACATTAACCACCCCTCTCCCTGAAAGAGATTACTCTATTTCTCCGGGTTCCATATTTACACTGATCTTAACTTTATTTGCATTCAGGTTGTTAAATTTGAACAAATATTCATAGCCAATGCAATAAAAAGCTGCATCTGTTCATACAGATAGTATATCTCACCTTGTGCAGACCGGCACCTGATCAATGCAAAGTGCTATTTAATGTTCACTATGTGTAAAATAGCCTCCTAAGATATATGTGCAAATGCACAAATGTTAATAATAAAAACAATATTAATTAGATAGTTTTGAAAACCTCACATGAGCCTCAACTGACTCAAGATGCCGCCTGACCTGCTGAGTGTCTTCAGCGTGTCCTTGAAGAGACCATGTTTGTTTTAGCTTAGGATGGATTGGGGTGCTCCCATTCATGCACTAGCACACACGCCAACCTTCAGCATTTGATACTGACAATTGGCATTTTTGGTGCTTGGTCCAGTTAAATTCAGGCCCCTCTCCTCTCAGTGCCACTCCTAAAAAACATAAGGTCAAGGAGCAAGAGTAGACCATTTGGCTCCTCGAGCTTCCTCTGCCATTTGATAAGATCATGGCTGATCTTCCACATCAACTCCACATTGCTGTCCACTTATCCCCATATTCCGTGATGCGCTTACAGTCCAAAAACTATTGACGACAGCCTTGAATATACTCATTGACTGAGCGTCCAAAACACTCTGGATAGACAATTCCAAGGATTCACAACCCTCTGAGTGGTGTGATCTGTAGCTGGGCCAGCTAACCTGGGAAGGAGTGCAGAGGCAGCCACAGGGACTGTCGGTTGCAGAGGCCGGTTGTTTAAAAGACCTGCCCACTTGGGTGCTGTTAGACTTCATCCCAGTTAAAATAAAAACAGAAAGGCCCTCCCACCCTCACCCCTCACAGCCCCTCACCATCTACCAACTGCCCATGCCCCATCCATGAAACCTCATGCCCCTTACCCATCCTCTATGGCCCCTCATGCCCACATGCCAAGGTATGGCCCCGTGCACCCCCTATGGCCCCTCAAGCCTCCCATGCCAAGGTATGCCCCTTAAACAACCCCTAAGGCCACTCATACACCCCATTCCAAGCTATGGCACTTCCATTCCCCTTTGCACACTATACACTGAATTAAAGCAATGAACCCTATAGTGACAGTAGGGTATGTTAAAAAAAAGCTCTAAACAAAGCTGTCATTCATTGATAACTTTCTGCTCTCTTACAAAAAAACTCATTTTTATTACAACCCAATAAAAGTGTCGATCATTCAGACCCTTTAAAGTTTCAATGGTAGAAACTGCTAGCATTTGAAACCTCTTAGCCTTGTGTAAATAAACTGTGCAATTGTCAGCATAGATCAGAGAGCTAGAGCTCTAAAACAAAGAATGGTTTCCCTGGGGCTCAGGTGTTTCAGCAGGCTAATGGGCTTCTGGGCTCTCAGCCAAGCCTCATTATGTATTTTTGGCTGAGCCACGGAGCACTGAAAACCTGGTCTGACTCCATGAGGGTTGCGGAGGACTAGGGCATGCCTGTCTCCAAATGGAGCCAGCTAGGTCGAGAGTGCAGGATGGAGGGTCATGGCCCACACCAGCACACACCCTTAAAAGGCACTACTAAAAATCAGAAACCCTGGAAATGGGGGTCAGCAATCCTGGAATTTGGGTTCTGGCTGCCATTTTAAAGGGCTCCTGAGTCATCCTGATTTGGTGAAATTCCAGGCCTGTAGGTCTAATTTTAACTCTGTTGAAATGAATGGGTTTTGAGTGAGTTCAAATCTCATCCAATTATGAATGCGAGAGGAGGACTCCGAGGCAGGCAGTCAGCAGCACCTAGAGGAGAGTGCGAGAGGAGGGCTCTGGGACAGGCAGTCAGCAGCACCTAGAGGAGTCGGGAGTTGAAAAGGAGTGTGAGAGGAGCCGGGAGTTGAAGAGAAGCGCAAGAGGAGTCAGGAGTTGAAGAGGAGCGCGAGAGGAGCCAGGAGTTGAAAAGAAGCATGAGAAGAGTCAGGAGTTGAAGAGGAGCGTGAGAGGAGCCAGGAATTGAAAAGGAGCATGAGAGGAGTCGAGAATTGAAAAGGAGCACGAGAGGGGCTGGGAGTTGAAGAGAAGCGCAAGAGGAGTCGGGAGTTGAAGGGAAGCTGGGAGAGCAGGGGTGACTGAGGGAGTTCGGTGAGGAGGGAATGAGGTGATCCTTTGAGTACCATGAGTACGGCCGGGTAAGCATTTACTACTTTTATTGCTTATAGTTTTTAAGGACTTATTTTGTGAGTCATCGTTTGTAGGGGCTATATTCTGTAACAACGAGGAGCAGGGAAGAAGGGCCTGAGAGTAATTGATATTAAGTATCTTCCAAAAGGTTTAATTTAATTTAAAGGGGTAAGTCATGGCAGGAGAGCTCAAAGCTATGGCGTGCTCCTCCTGTTCTATGTGGGAAGCCGGGCACATTTTCAGTGCCCGGGGCCAGCATGTGTGCAGGAAGTGTCTCCAGCTGCAGCTCTTGGAAGCCTGGGTTTTGGAGCTGGATTGGCGGCTGGGTACACTGTGGAGCATCCACGAGGTGGAGAGTATCGTGGATAGCACGTATAGAGAGGTGGTCACACCACAGGCAGGAAGGGAATGGGTGACCACCAGGCAAAGCAAGAGGACTAGGCAGGCAATGCAGAAATCTCCTGTGGCTATTCCTCTGCAAAACAGATATACCACTGTTGGGGGGAATGGCCTCTCAGGAGAAAGCAGCAACAGCCAAATTCGTTGCACCACGGTTGGCTCTGCTGCACAGGAGAGGAGTAAAAAGTGTGGGAATGCAATAGTTATAGGGGATTCAATTGTAAGGGGAATAGATAGGCGTTTCTGTGGCCGCAAACGAGACTCCAGGATGGTATGTTGCCTCCCTGGTGCTAGGCTCAAGGATGTCTCAGAGCGTCTAGAGGACATTCTGAAGGGGGAGGGTGAACAGCCAGTGGTTGTGATACACATTGGTACAAACGACATAGGGAAAAAAAGGGATGAGGTACTAAAAGCAGAATATAGGGAGTTAGGAAATAAGTTGAAAAGTAGGACATCAAAGGTGGTGATCTCAGGATTACTACCAGTGCCACGTGCTAGTCAGAGTAGAAATAGCAGGATATATCGGATGAATACATGGCTGAAGCGATGGTGTGAGGGGGAGGGTTTCAGATTCCTGGGACATTGGGACCAGTTCTGGGGGAGGTGGGACCTGTACAAACTGGACGGGTTACACCTGGGCAGGACTGGGACTGATGTCCTAGGGGGAATATTTGCTCGAGTGGATGGGGAGGGTTTAAATTAAAATGGCAGGGGGATGGGAACCTATGCAAGGAGTCAGAGAAAGGGGAATCAAGGACAGAAAGGGGAATAAGAAAAGTGATAGGCGGAGAAATCAAGGGCAAGAATCAAACAGGGCCTCAGTGAAAAATAGTGGGAACAGGACAAGTAATGTTAAAAAAACAAGCCTTAAGGCTTTGTGCCTTAACGCGAGGAGCATTCGCAATAAAGTGGACGAATTAACCACGCAAATAGATGTAAACAGGTATAATATAGTCGGGAAGACAGAGACATGGCTGCAGGATGACCAGGGATGGGAACTGAACATCCAGGGGTATTTAATATTTAGGAAGGACAGACAAAAAGGAAATGGCGGTGGAGTTGCATTTTGGTTAAAGAGGGAATTAACGCAATAGTGAGGAAAGATATTAGCTCTGACGATGTGGAATCTGTATGGGTAGAGCTGAGAAACATTATGGGCAAAAAACATTAGTGGGGGTTGTATATAGACCCCGAAACTGTAGTGGTGATGTTGGGAATGGCATTAAACAGGAAATTAGAGACGCAGGCAATAAAGGAACATCTGTGATTATAGGTGACTTTAATCTGCATATAGATTGGGCAAATCAAATTAGTAATAATACAGTAGAGGAGGAATTCCTGGAGTGTATACAGGATGTTTTTCTGGACCAATGCATTGAGGAACCAAAGAGAGAACAGGCCATCTCGACTGGGTATTGTGTAATGAGAAAGGAATAATTGGCAATCTAGTTGTGCGAGGCCCCTTGGGGATGAACGACCACAATATAATAGAATTCTTTTGAGTGACGTATTTGATTCTGAGATTTGGGTCCTGAATCTTAATAAAGGAAACTACGATGATATGAGGCGCGAGTTGGCTCTGATGGATTGGGTAACGTTACTTAAAGGGATGACGGTGGATAGGCAATGACAAACATTCAAAGAGCACATGGGTGAACAGCAAACAATTGTTTATTCCTGTCTGGCACAAAAGTAAAATAGGAAAGGTGGCCAAATCATGGCTTACAAGGGGAATTAGCGATGGTATTAGATGCAAGGAAGAGGCATACAGATTGGCCAGAAAAAAACAACAGACCTGAGGATTGGGAGCAGTTTAGTATTCAGCAAAGGAGGACCAAGGGATTGATTAAGAAGGGGAAAATAGAGTACAAGAGTAAGCTTGCAGGGAACATAAAAACCGACTGTAAAAGTTTCTATAGGTATGTGAAGGGAAAAAGATTGGTGAAGACAAACGTAGGTCCCTTACAGTCAGAAAAAGGGGAATTTATAATGGGGAACAAAGAAATGGCTGACAAACTAAATACATACTTTGGTTCTGTCTTCACAAAGGAGGACACTAATAACATACCAGAAATGTTGGGGAACACAGGGTTTAGTGAGAGGGAGGAACTGAAAGAAATCAGTATTAGTAGAGAAATGGTGTTGGGGAAATTGATGGAATTGAAGGCCGATAAATCCCCAGGGCATTATAATCTACATCCCAGAGTACTTAGGAAGTGGCCCTAGAAATAGTGGATGCATTGGTGGTCATCTTCCAAGATTCTATGGACTCTGCAACAGTTCCTACAGATTGGAGGGTAGCTAATGTAAACCCACTATTAAAAAAGGGAGGTAGAGAGAAAACAGGGAATTATAGACCAGTCAGCCTGACGTCCATAGTGGGGAAAATTTTAGAGTCCATTATAAAACATTTGATAGCTAAGCACATGGAAAACAGTGGCAGAATCGGACAGAGTCAGCATGGGTTTATTAAAGGGAAATCATGCTTGACAAATCTACTGGAATTCTTCGAGGATGTAACTAGTAGAGTTGATGAGGGGGAGCCAGTGGATGTGGTTTATTTGGACTTTCAGAAGGCTTTCGACAAAGTCCCACATAAGAGATTAGTGTGTAAAATTAAAGCGCATGGGATTGGGGGTAGTGTATTGAAATGGATAGAAAACTGGTTGACAGACAGGAAACAAAGAGTAGGAATAAATGGGTCTTTCTCCGAATAGCAGGCAGTGACTAGTGGGGTACTGCAGGGATCGGTGCTGGGACCCCAGTTATTCACAATATATATTAATTATTTAGATGAGGAAATAAAATGTAATATCTCCAAAGTTGCAGATGACACAAAGTTGGGTGGGAGGGTGAGCTGTGAGGAGGATGCAGAGATGCTTCAGTGCGATTTGGACAAGCTGAGTGAGTGGGCAAATGCATGACAGATGCAGTATAATGTGGATAAATGTGAGGTTATCCATTTTGGTAGCAAAAACAGGATTATTATCTGAATGGCTATAAATTGAGAGAGGGGAATGTGCAATAAGACCTGGGTGTCCTTGTACACCAGTCACTGAAGGTAAGCATGCAGGTGCAGCAGGCGGTAAAGAAGGCAAATGGTATGTTAGCCTTCATAGCCAGAGGATTCGAGTACAGCAACAGGGATGTCTTGCTGCAATTATACAGGGCCTTGGTGAGACCACACCTGGAATATTGTGTGCAGTTTTGGTCTCCTTATCTGAGGAATGATGTAGTTGCTATCGAGGGAGTGCAGCGAAGGTTTACCAGACTGATTCCTGGGATGGCGGGACTGACATATGAGGAGAGATTGAGTAGATTAGGATTATATTCGCTGGAGTTCAGAAGACTGAGGGGCGATCTCATAGAAACCTATAAAATTCTAACAGGACTAGACAGGGTAGTTGCAGGAGATGTTCCCGATGCTGGGGGAGTCTAGAACCAGGGGTATGTCTGAGGATATGGGGTAGACCATTTAGAACTGAGATGAGTAGAAATTTCTTCACCCAGAGAGTGGTGAGCCTGTGGAATTCGTTACCACAGAAAGTAGTTGAGACCAAAACATTGTATGTTTTCAAGAAGGAGTTAGATATAACTCTTGGGGTGAAAGGGATCAAAGGATATGGGGAGAAAGCGGGAGCAGGCTATTGAGTTGGATGATCAGCCATGATCATAATGAATGGCAGAGCAGGCTCGAAGGGCCGAATGGCCTACTCCTGCTTCTAGTTTCTATGATTCTATGTGTCTTGACTACCCAGTCAGCATCTACCATGTCAAGCCCTCTCACATTTCATTCTCAGAAACACAGGAGAGTATAGGCCATTCTACTCAGTTAATGGAAGTGGTCCCAGCTTCTACATATCGTGGGTAGGAATTCTCGCAAGGCAAATTCCTGCTTATATTCTGTAGCAAGTATAATCACTTTGAGTGAAGTTTGTTGAGGAGCAGTCTAAGTGGAGCGGGATGGAGAAGGAATGAATGGATAGCAAAAAGCAGCAAGACAGAAACTGAGAGTTGTGTTTTGGGGTGGGCAAGGAAGGAGAGTGCAGGTAGGGAGAAGGAAAGTGCCAACACAGTGAAGTTGGAGGAGCAGCTGAGTGATCAGAACAGGAACTGGAAGCCAGCTTGGACTGAGAGCTTTGAAGCGGGAAACGAGTGTAGACTTGAGCCAGGTGGATAAGGGGCAGGTTGCCAACATCAAGCTGAGCAAAGGCAGAAGATTGTCAGTTTGCCTCCTGTTATATAGCCCAATACCCAGCTTGGTGTAAAGTGTCCATTATCTACCCCCAATACCCAAACTCATTTAGCCTTCTATTAAGGACATTGGACTAGAGAATCGGGCGGCCGATCTGCTACCGCCTGTTTACACAACACCAAAGTTGAATTTTACCTAAATGCTCTCTTGTATTGGAAGAAGAGAGATAGGATTCAATGGTAATCTCTCTTTTACCTATTGAGATGTTAAAATGATTGAATGCACCCAGTCAGAATTGGATAGGGCGTCTCTCCAACCTCAGTCTGGGACCAAATGTGGCTTTAGTAACTATCCAAATGGAAAATCAAACTTCACTCGATCCCAATCCCTCTGAACCTAAATAAACACAGTTATCAAACTTCCCTCCCTTCCTCTCGTAACTACATCTTATCTCCACAAATTTTAATTTTCTTGTTAAATGAGCTGCGATTCTGTTTGGTTATCTATTGGCTCCTGCTGGAGTGTGCAAGTGTGAGGACTGGAAAGATCAAACAATAATCAAAACAGCCCAGAATAGCGGCCAGAAAGGAATAGAGGACCCAAAAAAAAAATGTAAAAGTTGATGCTTAGGTGCGAACAGTTTGCGAATGTCCAGAAGTGACAGACAAACAAAAACCCAACTCACAAGTGACAGTGTAACTTGGGTTTAAACGTTCTGACTGCCGGACACTTTGTCAAAACATAGCTTTTTTTTATTAAGTGTGTTGATTCCGAAAGTTCCTGAGCGCGGATCTCAAACACTTTGAAAGCCCAGTGAGTGGGAGCAGGGCTGTGGGATTGTGTGTGGGAGCGAGTCTCCTCTCAGGCGGCCAGCAAGTAACAGCCTGCCTGCCACAATGGCACTGGCACTGGGATCAGAGCAGACAGTGAATCAGTGAGCAAAACAGCTCAAAGGCTTACAAATCAGGAGGGTTTGTCTGGGCGGGGAACGACAATGAGATGATTCATTTCTGATTGATGTTAGGACAGGCAGATCATGGAAAGGTGCTGGAAAAGGTAAAACAACTGGAAAGATTTAGTTCCCAAAGTTAGAAAAACACTCAGACGCCTTCAGATAAAGATGATTAGACTCCACGTGAGTGCATCACATTGCCATTTTTTTAATAAAATTAATGCTTTGAAGATATTTGCCAAAGGCAGAAACGGTGATCAGTTATTGCATTACTTACAAGTTCTTTTCTGAGCCAGTCTAGAGCCTCGCCAATGTTTGCAAAGCCGCAGATGTTGGTGCGAGAGATGTCGCCCTTGTTGCTCTGTCCCGGTGACAGGTTGGTGTTTCGGTCACTTTCCCCTCCCGGCTGAGAGTCGCTCCGCTCTCCGGTTTTCCAGGGCTGACTCTCCAGCTTTTCCTTCCATTCCGCGAACGATGGTCTCCTGGTCTGGAGTTTTAGTTTCGCTGTCAGCGCTTTGACTCGGCTGAGGTGATCATCCGGCTCCAGCTCGCTCCCCGCGGGTTCAGGATTCAGTGAGAGAGACATCTGTCCCCCCAATCCAGGCTGCACAGTGGGATGGTAAAAGCTGAGAGCGGGCTACACTTTATAGCTGCCTGTTATTATTTAACAGAGCCGCCCAGTCATCTTAAAGGGACCACACCGAGCCCTTTGGAACATCTAACCAGCACCAAATAAAGATTCAAAATAACTCACATAATTTTACCTTTAAATTTCTACATTAACCCTATCGCTTTTTTTGGGGATGTTTGTTCCAAAAACTCGGTCTTTACTTCCCCTCCTTTCTCTCTCAACTTTTCCGTTTGTTTTTTTCACCAAAGTTTTTCACCATTTGCATTTCACATTCAAATCATTTATTCACTAACTGTCTCTGATATATTCCCCCTCCCCTCGGCGAAACATGTTGCTGCACTTTTAGTAAGATATTGAATATTTTAGTCTAATTTTATGTAATTTCCTTCTGCAATATGTCGTAATCAAATAATGTAGGAAAAGTTCAAATGTGTCGTTTCATTCATTATCCAATTGATGTTTTATCAGATTTTGGAAGTTGCCAAATTGAGGGATACTCTCTTCATATCACTGAAAGGTCAGGATTTTTTATTCATTCACAGGATCTGGGTATCACTGGCTGGGCCAGCATTTATTGCCCATCCCTAATTGCCCTTGAGAAGGTGGTGGTGAGCTGCCTTCTTGAACCGCTGCAGTCCATGTGGTGTAGGTACACCCACAGTGCTGTTAGGAAGGGAGTTCCAGGATTTTGACCCAGTGGCAGTGAAGGAACAGTGATATATTTCCAAGTCAGGATGATGTGTGGCTTGGAGGGGAACTTCCATGTGGTGGTGTTCCCATGCATCTTCTGCCCTTGTCCTTCTAGGTGGCAGTGATCGTGGGTCTGGGAGGTACGGTCTAAGGAGCCTTTGTGAGTTGCTGCAGTGCATCTTGTAGATGGTACACACTGCTGCTACTGTGCGTCGGTGGTGGAGGGAGTGAATGTTTAAGTTGGTGGATGGGATGCCAATCAAGTGGGCTGTTTTGTCTTAGGTGGTGTTGAGTTCCTTGAGTGTTGTTAGAGCTGTGGAAGTGCAAAGGGAAAATAAAAGAAAAATGACTGCATATGAACCAGTCAGGAATTGGGACCTGAACAAACTATTTTGGGCTTATTAAAGAATAACGAAATCCAGTATAATACCTTTGACAAGATTATGTTAGATGCATCTTGTACAAGAAACACACACCAGGCAGCGCATTTGCTCACTGAGCCATTAAAAGAGCATAAGATCATAAGAAATAGGAGGAGTAGGCCATTCAGCCCATCAAGCCTGCTTCACCATTCAACAGGATCATGGCTTAACTGACATGTGGCCTTAACTTCACTTCCCCTCCTGCCAATAGCAAGAAAAATGATTTTCCTAAGCGAACATTAACTTTTCTGAAGCCCCTGGCAAACTGCCACTGTTGCCTGATACTGAACAATGGCTTTAAGTGCATATTTTTTACAGTGTTAAAGTGGACCGTGTTTCCACTTGAACAGCCTTCACTCACTGTCAACTTCACAGCTAATTCTGTGGAAGAGTAGGTAGCGATTAAAATTGATTAAAATGAGCCAGTGATCCAAACTGATCTCAGCCAAGGTGATTATTGGGATATTGGCATTAGACTCAGTGTCCAGGACTAACGAGGAGAAAAAAACTTCCTGAGCTCTCCTGGTTCTGACTGCCAAGGTTTTCTAACTTCAAATGACAATTTCAATGAGCAGCGAATTCCCTGGAATGTTTGTTTGTGACTAGAGAACGTTCTGTTTTTATGACAACCCTCCTTTAATCCTGGGATTATGAAAATGTTACAATGGTTGTCTGAAGCACTTATATTCACTTTGATAGTGCTTACTTAAAATTATAACAGAACATTGAAATAATGGAATAATGGAAAACATTTGCGAATTCCATCAGAATTTTAAGTCAGCTTAAAGAGCTCTATGTACAAAAACATTCAGGCAGTATCTGTGATTATATATTTATTACAAATCACTTGTTGCAAAAATATACTTTTAGCAAAATGTCAGGTAGCAAAGGAGTTGAAACCTTAACCAGACGGATCCCTGACTGTGCAAACTTTATAATCGTATACAGAAGATACTTATCGGTAACAATCCAAAATGGAGAGAAATGGCTCCACTTTCAACAGTTGAGCAAAAGTATATGTTCTATGGAATGTGAAGAAATGCATAAGAAAAGTGCTCTTTTAAACCAGGGCTCCTATTAGTATTCATAACAAAGTAAATGAATTGATGGCCCACATTGAAGTAAATAAATATTATCTGATAGCAATTACAGAGATGCGGCTGCAGGACGACGAAGATTGAGTTCTTAATATTGAAGGGTACATGACATTGAAGAAGAATAGGAAGCCAGGTAAAGGCGGAGGGGTAGCACTGTTAATCAAAGAGGGCACTGGTGCAATAGTTAGAGATGACCTTGGTTCAGGAGATCAGGATGTAGAATCGGTTTGGGTGGAGATGAGAAATGGTAGGGGAAAAAAGTCATTAATGGGAGTGGTCTACAGGCCCCCTAACAGTAACCACAGTGTAGGACAAAGTATTCAAGAGAAAGTACTGTGTGCTTTTGATAAAGGGACGTCAATAATCATGGGTGATTTTAATCTACACATAAACTGGAAAAATCAGATTGGTAGTAATAGCCTGGATGAAGAGTTCTTAGAATGCTTTCGAGATAGTTTCTTAGAACAGCATGTTCTGGAACCAACCAGAGAGTAGGTTATATTAGACTTGGCATTGTGTAATGTGACAGGATGAATTAATGACCTCAGAGTAAAGGCAGCCCTAGGTAGCAGCGACTACAATATGATTGAATTTTACATCCAATATGAAAGGGAGAAGGGTGAGTCTAAGACTAGTATCTTAAACTTAAATAAGGGCAACTATGTGGGCATGAAAGCTGAGCTAGCTGAAGGGAACTGGGAACTAGGCTAGAGGATAGATCAATAGAGAAGCAGTGGCAGATATTTAAGGGGGTATTTCAGAATATTCAGAATAAGTACATTCCTACTATAAAGAAAAATTCTAAGGGGAGGGCCCACCATCCGTGGTTAACTAAAGATGTTACGAAAAGCATCAAACTTATGGAAAAAGCATACAACTCCGCAAAGATGAGTGGCAGGACAGACGATTTGGCAGAATATAAAGAATAGCAGAGAATGACTAAAAAGTTAATCAGGAGAAAGAAATTAGAGTATGAGAGGAAGCTAACTAGAAATGTAAAAACGGATAGCAAGAGTTCCTACAGGTATTTAAGAAGGAAAAGAGTCAGTAAAGTGAGTGTTGGTCCTCTAGAGTGTGACAGTGGGGAGTTAATAGTAGATAATAAGGAAATGGCAGAAGAAATGAACAAGTGTTTTGCTTCTGTGTTCACTATAAAGGATACAAAAAATGTTCCAGTAATAGCTGCAAATCAGGAGGTAAATGTGAGAAAGGAACTTGGTGAAATTTAAATCACTAGGGAAAGGGTACTGAGCACATTGACGGAGCTGCAGGCTGACAAGTCCTTGGGGCCCTGGTGATTTTAATCTACACACAAACTGGAAAAATCAGATTGGCAGTAGTAGCCTGGATGACATCCTAGGGTCTTAAAAGAGGTGGCTAACGAGGTAGTCGATGCGCTAGTGTTAATTTTCCAAAATTCGCTAGATTCTGGAAACGTTCCATCAGATTGGAAAGTAGCAAATATAACCCCCCTATTCAGGAAGGGAGTGAGGCAGAAAAAAGGAATCTATAGTCCAGTTAGCTTGACGTCTGTCATGGGGAAGTTATTGGAATCGATCATTAAGGAGATTATAACTGGGCACTTAGAAGAGTTCAAGGCAATAGGGAAGAGTCAGCATGGTTTTGTGAAAGGAAAATCATGTTTAACCAATTTATTGGAGTTTTTTGAAAGAGTAACATGCGCAGTGGATAAAGGGGAGCCTGTAGATATACTGTACTTGGATTTCCAGAAGGCATTTGATAAGGTGCCATATCAAAGATTATTATGGAAAATAAAAGCATATGGTGTAGTGGGTAACATATTAGCATGGATAGAAGATTGGCTGGCTGGCAGAAAGCAGAGAGTATACATAAATGGGTCTTTTTCTGATTGGCAGGAAATGACTAGTGGAGTCCCATCGTGATCTGTACTGGGGCCCCAACTTTCTACGATTAACATCAATGATTTAGATGAGGGGGGTGAAGACTTGGTAGCTAAATTTGCAGATGCCACAAAGATAGGTAGGAAAGTATGTTCTGGAGAGGACATGAGGAGGTTGCAGATGGATATAGATAGATTGAGTGAGTGGGCAAAGATCTGGCAAATGGAGTTTAATGTGGGAAAATGTGAATTTGTTCACTTTGGCAGGAAGAACGATAAAGCAGAGTATTACTTAAATGGAGAATGGCTGCATAATTCTGAGGTGCAGAGGGATCTAGGTGTTCTAGTACATGAATCACAAAAAGTTAGTATGCAGGTACAGCAAGTAATTAAGAAGGCCAAAGGAATACTATCCATTATTACGAGAGGAATTGGACATAAAAGTAATGATGTTATGCTTGAGTTATACAGGGCATTGGTGAGACCGCACCTCGAATACTGTGAGCAGTTTTGGTCTCCTTATTTAAGGAAGGGTGTAAATGCATTGGAGGCGGTTCAGAGGAGGTTTACTAGATTGCTACCTGAAATGAGTGGGTTGTCTTATGAAGAAAGGTTGGACAGACTGGGCTTGTTTCCACTGGGGTTTAGAAGAGTGAGGGGTGATTTGATTGAAGTATACAAGATCCTGAATGGCCTTGACAAGGTGGACGTGGAAAGGATGTTTCCTCTTGTGGGTAAATCCAGAATTAGGGGGCACTGTTTTAAAATTAGGGGTCACCCTTTTAAGGCAGAGATGAGGAAAAAAGTTTTCTCTCAGAGGCTTGTGTGACTTTGGAATTCTCTGCCAGAGAAGGTGGTGGAGGCGGAGTCATTGAATATTTTTAAGGCAGAGGTAGATAGATTCTTGTCAGGCGAGGGAATCAAAGGTTATCGGGGTTAGATGGGAATGTGGAAGCAATAACCTTATTGAATGGTGGAGCAGGTCGAGGGACCAAATGGTTTACTCCTGCTCCTATTTCTTATGTTCATATGTTCTTATGTTCTAAAGCATCATCATCAGCATCATCAGCAACAGCAATAACTTATATTTATATAGGGCCTTTAATGTCATGGAATGTCCCAAGGTGCTTCACATGCAGCATTAGAAAATAATGTATGAATCTGAGCTGCATAAGGAGATATTAGGTCAGATGCCCAAAAGTTTGGTCAAAGGTGTGCCTAAAAGGAGGAAAGTGAAGTAGTGCGGCAAAGAGGTGTAAGGAGGGGATTCCAGAGCAAAAGGCTCGGAAACTCAAAATTGGGAATGCACAAGAGGACTGAATTGGAGGAACACAGATAACACAGAGGGTTGTGGGACTGGAGAAGATTACAGAGCTAGGTAGGTGCAAGGCCATGGAGAGATTTGAAAGCAAGGATTAAAATTTTATAATCAAGACCGGGAGCCAATGTGGGTCAGTGGACTCAGGGGCAATAGGCAAACAGGACTTGCTGTTAGTTAATACACAAACAGCAGAGTTTTGGGTGGTGTCAAGGTGATGGAGGGTAGAATGTGGGCAGCCAATCAGGAATGTGTTGGAGTAGTTGAGTTTAAAGGTAACAAAGTCATAGATGAGAATTTCAGCAGCAGATGAGCTGAGACAGGGGAAATGCCAGGCAATGTTATGGAGGTGGGAAAAGGCAGTCTTTGTGATGTCCCTTACAGTATAAGAAGCAGGTTAAGATTTTGTGGAATGAAAAGAATTCGAACAATATACTCACTGGATATGAAGCAGACTCCCTCCCTGTCTCTCATACACATCTGCACTCAGGATCAGAATGGGAAGAACAATGCGGTACATAGCACTGCATTTGTAAAACTCACTAAAACCATACTGCCAGTTCAAGAGGAAGAAAGGTAACCACTCCAAACCCACAGATATTCATCACGCACATTGACCAAACCATGGACACTGACTGCAGAGGTTGACCATGGAGACTGACCATGGAAACTACAACCGCATTTTTCTCTACCACATTGTAAGTGCCCAAACCAAAGTACCATTTCCCAGCCCGCAACATTGCAATAACATGCACAGCCACACAAAGACAACAAATCACCATGAAAACACATCAACATCACAGGATCCAGATGTCACCCAGCTAAGGTTAAATAATAAATGATGTTTGATCTACATTTACACTATTCTTCTTCAGGTGCCATGTTTTACACCACTGACCATAGCTCTCCAACTTCCATGGTCCATTATAGCAGCCAACATCTTGATGTTGTTCTCAAATCTTGTATCTGTTCTGCTCTTTAAACTGTCAGTGTATTTCCTCCTTTGTCTCCCTCTTGCTGTGCTGTCCTCAATTTTCCCACTCACTACCAGATGTTCCAGTTTGTCTCTCTGAAGGGCATGTCCAAAGAATTGTAGTTGTCTCTTGGTGATCACCTGCAAAAATTCTTCTTGCCTTTCTACTTTCCTCAAAACGTCCTCATTTGTTGTGTGCATCATCCAACTAATCCCCGTCATATGTCTCAGAAACTATGGGCAGAATCATCCATGCCAGCTGGCGTCGGGTGTGTTTGGTGATGTGAGCGGACAACATGTCGAGAAGACCTAATATTGGTTTCATGACTTTGTGAAACCAGTTTGTGATTGTCCACTCAGCCCGTCGATGGTCGGTCATGTTTCCCACCACCTGGTAGTGAGTGGGAAAATTGAGGACAGCACAACAAGAGGGAGACAAAGGAGGAAATACACTGACAGTTTAAAGAGCAGAACAATATAAGATTTGAGAACAACATCAAGATGTTGGCTGCTATTATGGACCATGGAAGTTGGAGAGCTATGGTCACTGGTGTTGTAAAAGATGGCACCTCAAGAAGAAGAATAGTGTAAATGTAGATCAAACATCATTTATTATTTAACCTTAGCTGGGTGACATCTGGATCCTGTGATGTTGATGTGTTTTCATGGTGCTTTGTTGTCTTTGTGTACCTGTGCATGTTATTCCATTGTTGGGAGATGGTACTTTGGTTTGGGCACTGACAATGTGGTAGAGAAAAATGGGTCATGTTTCCCACCATTGGACGTCAGGAACCTCATTGTAATATGTCACTGTATCATTATAAGGCTAGCCCGCCGGACTCATTCCCCCCACCCTGCAAGATCACCCACCCATGTCGGCGTGACAGCATGCCAACATGTTTCACGAGAGCACATATATGGCGTGCACTTGACGTGCTGCACTTTGAAGGGAGCTCGGAGGTGAGTGCACAGTAACATTGCGAAGTGCTCACCAGGGCCACCTGTTGGACTTCAAGGTTGAGGCGCAATGGGTGGGGGGAAAAGGCTGCTCTGTGGTTGAAGGTAGCGAACAAGCACATGCGGGGATGGGCAAGGGAAGCAGCCACGCATTAGGGAAACCTTGTATAAAGTGACCATTCCCCTGCAGCTGAGACAGTTCAGACACAGCCACATTGACATGGTTAGAGTCGGGCCTCTAGCTTGTCTGTCCACTCAAGCAACACAGAGGCATGACAATGTCACCAAGTGCTGCAGAGCTTTTCACCCTCAGGTACAGACTGCAAATTAATGGGCGTTTTATTGGACTGCAGAACAATTGGATGACTGGGCACATTGTACAATCTCCTTGCTAAAGCTGTCCGTGGAGCAGTCACTGGTGGAGGTGCTCACAGCCCCTTGAAATATCATCATCACAGTTTGGACCAGTCTCCCCCATGGTTCAAGCTAACAGTGCAGCCTTGCAGTGTGGGTTAGGAGAATGCCTGTGCCTGAGCTGAGAGCACAGCCGGCAGTCCAATGGGCAAAGCTGCCGCCAATCGGTCAGGAGGAGTGGGGCGGAGGAAGGTGGGGTTTTGGGCAGCCATGCAGCACATTAAACTCTGGCCAACCAAGTGGTGGCCAACACTCTCTGGGATGCATTAAGGGGCCTTTAGACGTAACCAAGAGAGGTTCTTAGTACACCCAAGCTAACCCATGCGTCTCTCTCTTTCATCCTGCAGGAGGAGTATATCAGGATCATGGAGTCTAGTGACCTAGCTGTATGCCTTGTGGCATACAGAGAACAGAGACAATGGAGAAGAGAGTGACTGGCTGCGCAGAGGGAGGAGTAGCATCCTCTGGAAGAATGGGTGGCTGGGGCTCTGCACAGGTCGCCTAAGAGCCACAGTGAGCCATCGCTGGTTGGCACTTAGCTAGACCTGGGGTCTATAGAATGAATGCCTTTCATTCCTGCAGATGACCAAGGGTCAGTATTGCCGAAGACTGCGCATGTCTAGGGAACTGGTCGATCACATCTGCCAGCTACTGCAGGATTTGGTGCCACACGGGCATGGATGGCATACACTGCCAGTGGTCATGAAAGTGACCACAGTGCTCAATTTCTATGCCAGTGGCTCATTTCAGGGCTCCACAGGTGACCTCTGTGGGATATCACAAGCCTCCACCCACAAATGCATCCATGAGGTCACGGATGCCATCTTTACGCGGGCACACAACTTTGTGCATTTTGCCCAGGACCAGGACAGCCAGGATGCAGGAGCGATTGGATTTGTCCAGATCTCAGGTTTCCCACAGGTGCAGGGTGCCATCGACTGCACTCACATGGCACCCAGATCTCCATCGCAACATGTGGGTCTTCCATTCGCTGCATGTGCAGCTGGTGTGTGACCACCACAAACGCATCCTGCAGGTCTGCGCACAGTTTCCAGGGACTGTCCACGACTCCCACATTCTCAGTCAGTCACAGATCCCAGCAGTCTTCCAGGGTCCACAGAAGCTGCAGGGTTGGCTTCTCGGGGACAAGGGCTACCCACAGAGGCCGTGGCTGATGACACCCGTGCGGCGGCCTCAGACTGCAGCAGAGTGACGCTATAATGAGGCTCATGCTGAAACTCGCTACTTGGTGGAGCAGACCATCGGGATGCTGAAGATGAGGTTCCAGTGCCTGGACCGGTCTGGTGGGGCCCTGCAATACAGTCCACAGAGGGTGTCACACAGCGTCGTCTGCTGCACCCTTTACAACCTGGCACTGCAACGGGGAGAGGAGCTGGCTGAGGAGGAGATATAGGAGCTGGAAGTCTCCTCCAATGAGGAGGATGTCAATGAGGATGAGGGTGAGCGGGTTCTCGGCGGTGACGATGATGGCAATGAGGCTTTCGCACTGGCCAGATGAGTCAGGCACACTCAGGAGGCCCTCATAGCTGCTAGATTTGTGGAGGATGATGACGATATGCAGTGAGGTGACACCATAGATCCTCACATTGCATCAATGAATGTTTGACTCCAGTCTGGCTAATGGCAGCGTGAATACCCTCTGTGAGAATGAGGATGATGACAACATGCAGTGAGGACACTCCATAGATCTTCACATAGCCTCTGAGAATGTCTGACTCCTGTCTGGCAGACGGCAGCTCACTTGAGCTCTGTGATCAGGCTATCAA
The DNA here is from genome assembly GCF_964194155.1 of Cetorhinus maximus. NCBI lineage: Eukaryota > Metazoa > Chordata > Chondrichthyes > Lamniformes > Cetorhinidae > Cetorhinus > Cetorhinus maximus. The sequence goes on along the minus strand of NC_135899.1, from coordinate 93,773,263 downwards.
ACTTTAAAAGCATCTGATCCTTTGTCCGCCTTCAGCGCCTGACCCCTTCAGGAGCACTGGTCACAGATGCTGAAGAGATGGGGGGCCAGCCCCACCTTAAAGATGCTGAGAACATACAGAGAGAATGAGGGAACTCTGTGACACCTGCCCACGACATTCTGGCAGCAATGACCAGCACCGTCGAGGTGTAGGCATCAGTAATGTGTCCAGTGAGTGTGGGGCTGGACCATCACTGTGGTCTGAGGCTGCACAGAGCACAGGGAAGAGGCCCTGGACTGAGACACCTGCCTTTATCTTGTGCAGAAAGGTTTCACATCTGAGTGACAAGAACACTGCTCATCAGAACAAGGAGCCACAGACAGGGAGACATTCTTGGGAGTTTATTAACAATAGTGAACATTATGTACAAGTGATTAACACCCGTGCCCAGGCTGTGCAACTATATCTTCTTAACCTTCCTAACCCTGTCTTGGTGCTCCCCGGACATCCACAGCAGAGGTGGAGGCAAACTGCTGACTGTGACGCCCTGTCTGTGGATCAGACAGTGCGATGTTCTCACCAGATTGTGATCCCGAGGCTACTCTAAAGCTAGGTCCCACCAAAGTGTGTGTCTCTGCGCTGGTGGAGGGTGTGGGTGACGCTGTGATGGGACTTCAGGGAGGGTGTCTTCAGATTCCTCTTCAGAGGTTTCCTCGGGGCTTGATTGGAGGCTCTGGGTCATGGACTCTGTCGGCTGTTTCCCAGATGTGCCTGTGAAAGCAAGGGGGGATAATTAGTGCCTGGCAGTGGCCTGTGAAAGAGGACACATCACTCACAGCATGGTTATCTGATGGATGTTGCACTGCTGGATCCTCACTTGGTAGAGCAGCGCCGACCTCACCGTCAGCACAGGACCGGTCCAGATCATCGCCAGCCAGCTGGATGGCTCTGTTTTCAAAGTCTGTGAGGACCTTGATTTTAGTCATTCCTCCACTGCTAAGTGACCTCTTGCTCTTGTGAGCCAGTTTGTCCTGCATAAATAGAGATGAGTGAGTGTATCAGGACTCCTGCCAGGCCAGATGATTAGTATGCCTGGCCTGTGTGGGTGGTGAGTGGTCCCATCGACGGGATGAGGACAATGAAGGTGTGTATGAGAGAGTGAATAGTGATGTCCCTTGCACTGACAGTGAGTGAGGGCCCTGTGGATGTGTGATGGGTTTGTGAGTTGAGAGTGATGAACGGAATGGTTTACCTTGGCTGAACAGAGGAGATCATTCATCTTCTTGAGGCACTGGGTGACTGTCCTCTTTGGCAGAGTGTTGGCACTGACCACCGATACCACCGCCTCCCAAGCTGGTTCACACTGCGTAACATGCAAACTCATGAATGGGCCTAAGGCCGTCACTTTCAGCCCTGCAATGTTCCCAGTCTACCTCAGATTACCCTGGAAGGACAAGGTATCTAAAAAATGTGAGCAACAGGTGAAGCTAGCTGTTTCACACTGCTACTATGCAGTAGCAACACGAGTGGGTATTCGCCACTAACAGGATGCTGCTGTCAAGCCAAAAAAGATGTTCTGCCCATCACACAAATGAGTGATGTGGTCAGTGCCAGTGTGATGCGAGGTATGTAGGCTGTACATCCCAAAGGCTGGTGGATCATATCAAACAGCATCTCCCAGCTGCTGTTCGCAATGGGCAACGTACAGACTGTACCCAACCAGCCCGTACTTACTAAACTCAAATCACAGTGTCCAACATTAGATGTGATTTCACAATTGGACAACATTTGCTAAATAATCCTCAATGTGCTAAGAATTATGCTGAAAAATAATTTAAGATTGTCAGTCAGGCTCACAGTGTGGTACATTTACATGTACTGGAAGCTGCATATATTAATACACGGGACCCTGTTCTTTGCAGACAGAAAGAACATGTACACACATTGCGCCTGTTTCAGCTAAACAAAATAAGTGACAGCCTTTCACTGACTCATTCCTCAGGGACCTTGACCAATCAGAGTCAAGCTGCCTGGTTTAAATTTCAAACAATGCTTGACAGTTAACCGTCAGTCACCATCAGTCGCCACCAATTGCCAACCAATCAGCTCTCTCTTCACATAGAGTATAAATTGTTGTTTCCCTCTTTATATTGATATTCTTGCGAGTGTCATAATGAATGCAAGACAAAAAACTCAGACATGTCTCTTTTCTCAGCAACAGAAAAATTTCATTCTTGCTATTTAAAATGAATTGATAAAAATTCTCAATGATCACCTTGAAAAGTGAACATTCAAATACATTACCCAAAGACTCAGGTTTTTGTTTTATCAAGGACACGCATTAAATATCAAATAAAAAATATCATGGGCTGAATTTTCCCCCCGTTGGGGGGGTGGGGGGCGGTTGTGCAGGGGCGGGAGCGAGCGCAAACCAGATCGGCGCCCCCAATCGGGGCCGCACCACCATTTTATGTAGGCGGGGCCAATTAAGGCTCGCCCAGCGTGACGCCCGCCCAGAAGCGCTGAGCACTCCCTGTGCGGACGGTGGGGGGGGATTCCCTGGTCCGCGTATGTGCGCGAAAGAGCACAGAAATCTCCCTGAGGCACCTCTGAGCCTCAGGAAGATTAGTTTAAGTTTTAAACATCTGAATAAAGTAAATAGAAACTTTTAAAACATGTCAATGAATTTTTAAAATTTTTTTAATTGAATTTTAAAGCACTTCATGAAACCTCATCCCGCCCGGATATTTTGCTTATATAAAATCAGAAAATGGTTACAACACAGGAGGCCATTTGGCCTGTTCTGTCTGTGCCAGCCCTCTGTGAGAGCAACTCACTGAGTCCCACTTCCCTATCTTTTCATCATAGCCCTGCAAATTTTCTCTTCAGGTAATTACCCAATTCCCTTTTGAAACCCATGGTTGATTCTACCTCCAAAGATTGGCTGAGTAGTGGATAGTGTAGAGGATAGTCATAATCTCCAAAACGATGTAGGTGGGTTGGTGGAGTGGGTGGTAAAGAGGCAGATGGATTTTAACATAGAGAAGTGTGAGGTCATACATTTAGGGAGGTCAAATAGTTACAGGGATTACAAAATAAATGGGAATATACTAAGAGGGGTAGATGAAGTGAGAGATCTTGGCGTACAAGTACACAGGTCCCTGAAGGCAGCAGTTCAAGTAGACAAGGTTGTAAAGAAGGCATATGGAATGCTCTCCTTCATTGGCAGAGGTATAGAATATAAAAATAAGGATATAATGTTGGAATTGTATAAAACACTGGTGAGGCCACAACTGGAGTATTGTGTGCACTTCTGGTCACCACATTACAGGAAGGATGTAATAGCTCTGGAGAGAGTGCAGAGGAGGTTTACAAGAATGTTGCCAGGGTTAGAAAAGTGTAGCTATGAGGAGAGATTGGATTGGTTGGGGTTATTTTCCTTAGAACAATGAAGGCTGAGAGGTGACTTGATTGAGGAGTACAAAATTATGAGGGGAATAGATAGAGTGGACAGGATAAAATTGTTTCCCTTGATGGAGAATTCTAGAACCAGGGGTCATAGATTCAAGATAAGTGGCAGAATGTGTAGGGGGGACATGAGGAAGAACTTTTTTACGCAGAGGGTAGTGGCTGTCTGGAATTCGCTGCCCAAGTTGGTGGTAGAGGCAGAAATTTTAAACTCTTTTAAAAAGTACCTGGATCTGCACCTTAAGTGCTGGAAGCTGCAGGGCTATGGGCCGGGTGCAGGAAGGTGGGATTAGAAAGGGCACCTGGGTGTCCTTTGGCTGGCATGGACAAGATGGGCCAAATGGCCTTCTTCTGTGCTGTAACTTTTCTATGGTTCTATGGTTCCACCACAGGCAGTGCAATGCGAATCCTACCCACTCACTGCCTAAAAACAATTTTCCTCATGTCACCTCTGGTTCTTTTGCCAATCACTTTAAACTAGTGTCTGCTGGTTCTTGACCCTTCTGCCAATGAGAACAGTTTCTCCTTATCTACCTTGTCCAGATCCCTCATGATTTTGAACATCTCTATCAAATCTTCTCTCAACCTTCTCTTCTCCAAGGAGAACAATCCCAGCTTCTCCAATCTATCCAAGTAACTGAAGTCCCTCATCCCTGGAAACCATCTCATAAATCTTTTTTGCAAACTCTCTCAAGCCTTCACATCCACCCTAAAGTGTGGTGCCCAGAATTGGGCACAGTACTCTAGATGAGGCTGAACCAGTGTTTCATAAAGGTTCGTCCTAACTTCCTTGCTTTTGTATTCTATGCCTCTATTTATAAAATCCAGGATTCCATATGCCTTTTAACCACTTTCTAACAACCCTGCCACTTTCAATGGTTTGCCCGCATATAAGCTCGGAACCTCTGCTCCTGAACCCCTTTGAATCGTACGCTTTATTTTATATTGTCTTTCTGTGTTCTACCTACCAAAATGAATCATTTCACGCTTTTCTGCATTTAATTTCATCTGCAGTGTTTCCGCCCATTCCACCAGCCTCTCTGCACCCCCTTGAAGTACACATGGACTGTAGAAGCTGAAGAAGGTTTCTCATTACTACCTGTTCAAGGGCAATTAGGACTGGGCAATAAATGCTGGCCTTGCCAGAGATGCTCACATCTCGAAAACAAACTTAAAAAAAAGCTATCACTTTCCTCCTCACAAACTTTGTGTCATCTGCATATTTTGAAATTGTACCCTGTACACCCAAGTCTTGGCTATTAATATATATCAGAAAAGCAGTGGTCCTAGTACCGACCCCTGGGGAACCCCACTATAAACCTTCCTGCAGCTTAAAAATCAACTGTTCACCGCTACTCCCAGTTTCCTGTCACTCAGGAAACTTTGTAATCAGGCTGCCACTGTCCCTTTTATTCCATGGGCTTCAATTTTGCTGACCAACCTCACTGTGAATTAGTTGCTAAAAGTTAAGTTTTGCTGTTGCATCACAACACCATAACTGCACACAAGGATTCATTTGGTATTCTGACAATTAGGATCAGGGCATCATTGTGTATGGATACTTCAGTCACTTTGGTATTTGGTTTGAATTCATTTTAACACTTGAAGGAGAAAGGAATAGGAGGTCCTACTGATAAGATGAAATGTAGTGGAGTGGGTGGGTGATCACATAAACACCAGCAGAGACCAGTTGGGCTGAATGGCCTGTTTCTGAGGTGTATATTCCATATAATTCTGAGTGTGAGATTGGATGTTAACTTTTTAAATATTTTTGGGAATATGGTGGTATTCTGTAAAGGTGTGTGTGTGTGTCCATGGGTAATTAAACTGGGGGAAGGTTCATAGAGACAACTTGTCTATGGGAACTGAGAGATGGAAGGTATAGGTACTAGATCATGCATTTGTAATGAGAGGCTATGGTGAAGTTGAATGTACGATAAATAAATATAATATAAATAAACAAATGCCAGCATTTATTGCCCAATCCTAATTGCCCTTGAACAGGTGGTAATGAGAAACCTTCTTGAGCTGCTACAGTTCATGTGTCTTTCAACGGGGTGTTGAATGTATGAGTAAATAGGTTGGGTCTTAAAATTTGCTTTGGTGATAGCTAAGGACTTGACTTTTCAGCTGTTAAATTTTGAAGGGTAGTTTAGAGATGACAAGGGAGTTTTACAATTTACAAAGGTTTCATAGGTAAATAAGGGAAGGTTATTAAATTTTATTCGACCCAAAAGTGGAGGCAATAGGAAGAAATGAAAGATTTTTATATTTTGGAAACATTGAGTTCAAAGAGGTGCTTAGGACAATGGAGTCCAAGATGAAAGGGAAAATAGCTATTTAAAGCAAGATGTTGAGTTGAGTTGGGTTAGCTGTGTGCTGAGAAAATTTATGAATATGAAGCAAACGTCCAGTTTCAAGCTAGAAAAGTCTTTGTTTTCCGAGAGCAGTCTGTTTCTGAACCTTCCATTTGGATTTCCACAGCAGAGTGGAAGAGAATGAGAAGTTGTGTGGTTACTTTACTTGGGTAATATTATTGGATTTTTATGATGAAAAATCTATAAGGGAGCTGTTGCCAAGTGGCTTACTTGTGTGTTCTGACCAAGTGGGTTTTTTTGGGGGAATGTTTTGTAACACTGTTTTAACTGTGTACTTATAATCTTGTGTGCTTGGGTTTTCTTTTTCTTGTGAATAAATCTTTTAATTTTAAAATCCTAAAAGTGTTCTGGGAATTTATGCTTCTGGGATCAGTAGTTTTCCCCTCATTTTCAAAATAGAAAAAAAAAGGTTATGATCAGTAAGACAAGTTCTCAGAGTTCTAGACTCTCTAGCCAGAGGAAAACACCTCTCAGCATCTACCTTGTCAATACCTTTTAATAATCTTACATATTTCAACGTGATCAGCTCTCGTTCTTTCCAACTCCAGAGAATATTAATATCCTGAGGGTTACTATTGACCAGAAACTGAACTGGACCAGCAATATAAATACTGTGGCTACAAGAGCAGGTCAGAGACTAGGAATCCTGCGGCGAGTAACTCACTTCCTAATTCCCCAAAGCCTGTGTACCTTCTACTAGACACAGGTCAGGAGTGTGATGGAATACTTTCCATTTGCCTGGATGAGTGCAGCTCCAATAACATTCAAGAAGCTCGACACTATTGAGGACAAAGGAGCCTGCTTGATTGGCACTCCATCCACAAACATTCACTCCCTCCCTTACCGGCACACAGTGTCAGCAATGTGTACCATATACAAGATGCACTGATTCCTCAGACAGCATCTTCCAAACCCATGACTGCTACCATTTGGAAGGACAAGAGCAGCAGACACATGGGAACACCAACATGGGCCAACCCCCTCATCCCAGGAACTGTGTTGGCCATGGCTGTGAGGTATCATCTTTATCTCTGAGCCAGAAGGCTGTGGGTTTAATCCTCATTCCAAAGAATAATCTAAGCTGAGTAGCTAGGGCTTCAGTGCAGTACTGAGGGAGAGATGCATTGTTGGAAAATTCTGTTGTTTGGATGAAACGTTACACTGAGGACTTGACAAGGAGTACTTTGGGGACATCCTGTGGTTGTTAAAACTGTTTTATAAATGCATACTTCATTTTTGTTTCTTTCTTAAACAGTTCTGGGTTGTTTGTGCTTTGCATTTTAAATACTGTCTATCTCCCATTTTTAAATGTAAGGTTATTCTAGAGCAGAATATTCATATTCTATATGTCAATGTCTTATCAATTACATTGTTAAGGTTTGTGAATATCAATTACATTGTTAAGGGAGACAGGCGATGGGTATTTGAACACATATAAATAGGGGAGAATGACATTTTAATTTAATTAAATAAATTTGCTTTTGAAAGTTTTATTTTTGTTACAGTGTCCCTTTAAGGGGCTACCACTTTGTTAGTTTATTTATTAGTTTATTGTTTATTTAAAAGAGCATTTGAATACGGGATAGCTGGGACACTAGGCGAGGAGTGTTGACACTGAATAAAGTCAATAAACTCTCTCAGCAAGGAAAGGCCCTGTGTCTTAGTTTTGACTTCACCAACTGACTTGGATCCAGTTAACACAGTGTGGGAGCAGCCATGTGAAACTTAGGCACATGGTGTGGTTTGCTACTTTTGAAAGTGTTGTTAGAAAACGGTATCACACTCCCCAAGATACAGCACACATGTTGTGAAAATGGGTGACAAAATAATTTGCATAGACACCCAGCTGTATGCATCTCCATGATGTATGATGGTAGCTTACGATTACCATAAGTAATTCATACATATGAACATACATTTGAAGTAGGAGCAGGAGTAGGCCATTCGGCCTCTGGAGCCTGCTCCGCCATTCAATAAGATCATGGCTGATCTAATTGCGGCCTCAAGTCCACATTCCCGCCTACCCCTGATAACCTTTGACTTCCTAGTTAGTCAAGAATCTATCTACCTCTGCCTTAAAACTATGCAATGACCCTGCCTCCATCACGCTCTGGGGAAGAGGGTTCCAAAGACTCACAACCTTCTGAGAGAAAAGAATTCTCCTCATCTCCGATGGAGTACCCTTATTTTTAAACTGTGCCCCCTAGTTCTAGTCTCTCCCACAAAGGAAAACAAATTTTCGGAATGCACCCTGTCAAGTCCCCTCAGGATCTTATACGTTTCAATAAGATCAGCTCTCATTCTTCTAAACTCCAATGGATACAGGCCCAGCCTGTCCAACCTTTCCTTATAAGGTAGCTGTCCACCCCTCATCCCAGGAATCGGTTGAGTGAACCTTCTCTGAACTGCTTCTAATGCATTTATATTCTTTCTTAAATAAAGAGACCAAAACTGTACAGAGTACTCCAGATATGGTCTCACCAACACCCTGTACAACTGCAGCAAAACATCCCTAATTTTATATTCCATTCCCCTTGCAATACATGGCAACATTCCATTTGCCTCCCCAATCACTTGCTGTAACTGCATACCAACTTTTGCTGATTCATGTACCAGGACACCCAGACCCCTCTGCACCTCAGAGTTCTGCAATCTCTCTCCATTTAAATAATATGCTACTTTTCTATTCTTCCTGCCAAAGTGAACAATTTCAAATGTTCCCACATTACACTCCAGCTGCTAATTTTTTTGCCCACTCACATAACCTGTCCATATCCTTTCTCAGATTCCTTATGTTCTCTTCACAACTTACTTTCCTGCCTATCTTTTTATCATCAAATTTAGCAACCATACATTTGTCCCTTCATCCAAGTCATTGATATAAATTGTAAATAGTTGAGACCCCAACACTAATCCCTGTGGCACAACATTTGTTATATCTTGCCAACCTGAAAGTGACCCATTTATGCCTACTTTCTGTTTCCAATAGCTAACCAATCTTCTATCCTTGCTAATACATTACCCCCCACACATGAGCTCTTAATACATAGGACTACGTAGGCTTAAAGTGTAACAGAGATTAATATCCAACTATATATGATTTCAAAATGCCCCACTTGACTCGTGGTGTATATAGTGAAGCTATCTCTGCTCAACTCAATCTGCTTGGCTAGCTGTGTTTGATTCCCTGGAGCAGAGTTTGTTTTATGTTAACTATTCAGCCTGGTTTGACCATTACATGCTGCGGCATTCTTTTCAGTTTCTATGTTCTCTGAAAGTAAGGTTTTTGGGAAAGTAAAATGGTGATTTTGTAATCTTTGTGAAATTGCTTTGAAACAATGAATGGCATCAATAATTTGTGCTGAGGTGCTGAAGCTGACCAGCTTACAAATGGGGAAGTCTAGAACCTGTGAATTTGTAAAGGAAATGAATGGGAGAGGGCAAAGTTTCTGCAAAATCTATTTGGAATAATTTCTCGTTGAACACATGTACCCATCCTCCCCACCCTCACCTCCAACAAGAAGCTCAAGGACTTCTTTGTCATCAAGACTAGTTGGCAACTTTCGGTTGCCTCAGCTGCGTGCTCCCTTCCCAGGGCTGGCACCAGGGTATTTGCCACTCCAAGCAAACCTTCAGCCTGGCATCGCACCCCATAATTAACTTTTGAAAATGAATACAGTAAGATGATCCCACTTTCACTCAACCACTAAAACTTGTCAAACTCAGGGAAATTGTTATCTGGGACCTACCTTCAGCCTTTGCTCTGGTCTCAGCCTCCCAAGTCCCATCCCACTGCTCGGCTTCTGCAGTACCATGTTCCCTCAGCCAGACTTAGATTCCCACGCTCCCCTCCCACACCTCTCACGAGACCTCAGCCCACATCACGAGATCATCACCCAGATGGGGCAAGGAAGGGGAAGCAATTGGATGGTCAGCGAGCACATGCACATGGAGGGAAACAATCGGGAGACTATGGGTACGTGCAGGGGTGGGCAAGGCTGGGAAAGAGCTGCTCGCTGCTGTTGCCTGTTAGAAAATTCCAGAGGGACAGGGAGGAACGGAGGAGGGACTGAACTGAAACGGAATAGTGCCCTGCTCCCGAGCACTCAGTTAAGTTGCTCAAGCTCATAATAAAGTCATATTGATAGCATTTTTAAAGTTTGAAAATTCAGGGTTTTGTCACCTAGATTGTCTAGTGGCTGGGCCAGCCCTGTCACTTCCCCTTAGCCACCAATCCGCCTTCCCCCAAGGTTTTACCCTGCACAGGCCCCAAATACGGATCTTTCTCTAGTTTCTTTCCTGGCTTCTCTTGTGCCCCTCTGAGCTCATCTTGTCCCTGATACCCACCTCCTGCTGTCTTGACCCTATTGCCATTCAACAACTTCCCTTCCTGGTCCCCATGCTATCTCCCACTGTAAATGATGCTTCTCCTCAGGTGTTATCCCCTCCCTTTTAAAAACCACCACTTGCACTCCTCAGCTCATCCCTTCCTGATATTTCTGTCCTTGCACATTACCGTATTGTAAAGAAAAGAAAGTGTAAGGGAAAAGGGGCTGCTACTTATAGATATAAAACACAATCTTTCCAATTGAAGCAAGTCACATTAATGCTTATCAATGAGGGATATATTTTGCAAACAAGTATGTGCCTAACAGAAATGGGCTGTACCCTTTGAAATCAACCTGCTAGTGACTTCCAGTTAATCAGCGCCTCAATTTTAAAATTCTCAACCTGGTTTTCAAATCCCTCCATGGCCTCGTCCCTCCCAATCTCTATAACATCCTCCAGCCCCCCAACCCTCGGAGATCTCCTAACATCTTCCAATTCAGCCTCTTAAGCACCTTGATTTTAACCACTCTACAATTGGCAGCCGGGCCTTGAGCTGCCTGGACCCTAAGCTCTAGAATTCCCTCCTTAAACCTCCCGCCTCTCTACCTCACCTCCCTCATATCAGACACTTCTTAAAAACCTACCTTTTTGACCAAACTTTTGGTCATCTAAACTAAAATCACCTCGCATGCCTCAGTATAAGTTTTGCTCTCTAATGCTGCCATGGGTCCTTTACTACATTAAAGCAAGTTGTTGTTGACTCTGTATCATAGAATCCTGGTAAAAATGGGTCAGATTTTCCACACGTGATCTACACCATAATCTGTTGTTCTACAATCACCTACATCTGACATGTCAGTAAACACGATGGATTTCACACACAGGAATCCAGCGCCTCTCTCTGCTGAGATAGGAGTACTGCTGCATTTAGCTTCAATCCCCCTTGCACAACACACATAAATAAACACTGAGCCTATGAACAAAAAAAAACACACGAATATTTCAAGCAAGATGCCAGAAGCAAATGGCATTTGAGTACTTCCACGTTATGAAATCTGCAAAGGCTGATAGTGTTTTAGCAATGTTGCCATTTATAGAGAAGCCCAGAAGTTTGAGGTTTCGAATGAAAAAAATGCTGAAACCTGCATCCGCCTTGCAGTGCAGTACAGATGCTCTGCTCCCTCATGCCTGACCTGACCTGAGCAGCAATGTTAGGACTGATTCCACTCTGGGCGCTGGTTTATGTTAAGGAGATGGGGCCAGGAGTGGGGCTCTCTCTTTTATGGGTTTACAGGGATTTGTCTTCAGGAAATCTCAATTTGGAAAGGGAGGCGGAAAACGATGGCGTGTGGGAGCCTTATTATTATATCACTTCAAGCATGAGCTGCGATAGTTCCTTTTTAGAACCTATCAGTTTCGGACATTTTAAAGTTGAGTTTGAACTCTGCTCCGAGTGGACAGAGATCAGCCGAGTTTCTTCCAAACTTTCCTTTCAACTCCACTCAGGTTGAATTAAAATATGCAAATTTCAGCGGTGAAAATATGGTTTTTGTTCTGACCAGGAGAGAGAGAGGGAGAGACATGATACTGTTAACACACCAAAAATAAGTTCATCTGTTTGCTCTTGGGGTTTTGTCTGTCTCAATCCTGGCCCTACAATCCCCGCCTCTGTAAAGTCTTCATTGGTTAGCAGGATTCGTGAGCTGACCTGTCCATGGTCAGAGGAACTGTCGATCCTGGGACCCTAAAACAATCCCAATTCCCATTTCCCAGCTGCCGCACATTTAAAAAAAAAAGTTGATCCAACACTTTTTTTGGGGGGCGGAAAATATTCTACGTGTCTGGTCTTGAAACTTGTGCAACTGCAGCTTTGAAAGTGTGAAACAAGAAGACAGAGGATGAAAAGGATCAAAGAATGCACCTTTCCTTCTCAGCCTCATGCTGTGGCCGAGCATCGCAGAGATCACCTGGGATCAACTAGAACAGTCACTGGGATGAACCCGAGAGTTTGAGGAGGGGCGCGCTGGATGAGTAACTCTGCAATTTGATTGATGAGACCGACAAATCACTTTCAATATCACATCCTCTCTGGACCCGCCCATTCTTTATGGAGAGGGAGAGGTTTCTGTAAACCGTTAATTATAATCAGCGAAAGGCAGTAAAGTTAACAAAAAAAAAAGACCCACAGCTACCAAACCACTTCCGTGCCATTAATGTACAGGTTTCAATTTTCTCTACATGTTATTTACAGATCACAACAAATGAATCTAAGATGCCAAATTAGGTCATTTTGAATAGCTCTTTGTTACGTTGCATTCAAATGAGCTGTGGTGTACAGTCCATTCCTCTCCCGACCCCTGAGACGCTGCTGCTACTGACTGGGATGGGGTCTGCTCGGTAGTTGTGGATCTGCTCGGGTCCTGTGGAATGGAGTTCTCGGAACTGATCGAAACTTCCAAAGTTGACCATGTCCTGCTCTCTCGCCCATTCCTGCAGCCGGTGAAAGGTACCCTGTGCATTACGAGCCACCATCTGCTGTTCGCCTCCAGAGCTGCAGACAAAGAGGAGCTCTGGCTATTGATCAGGAATATAGATGCCATCGAGAAGAGGTCAGTTTATTAGAACTGCTGTCTCGCTGATGTCAAACGGAGTTGTACCAATAGTCACTGAAATACCACATCTAAAATAATGTCCGGGATTTAAAAAATCCTCCCGCATGTTACTTCATCTCATTTCTAAAATAGGAGGAAACTCAACGTAAAGTTTAAACTGTTCACGATACTAATAGGAAGCTGTCAGAAAACATGCCTCGTGCTATTCAACAAGTTTATTTTAACTGAATAGGAAATGCATCACTCAGGCTTCCTGGAGTGCACAGTGTGTTACTTTGAAGATATTTCTGTTGCTTGTTTTTATAGGATTTGCAAATATCTCAAGGGATTTTTGTATTTTAGAAATTTGCATGTGGAGTTTGGTAGAACTGGAACATGGCCAGAAGCTACAAACTATCTCCAAAAGTCCAGATGTTAACATAAACCACTGGGAGAGTTTATAAATGTGATCTGAACCACAACAGTGATATAACCTGGAACATGCTGTCAGATCTTTTGATGGAATTGTGTACACTCTGTCTATTTGTTCCCATAGGCTACTTTCCTCCAGTTTGATGCTTTCCCCATTAGAATGCTTATTTTTATTTAGTTATTTCCTATTTTTGCTCTGGTCCCCATCCAGTAGGGAGGCGGTGGCATAATTGTTGCTGGACTAGTAATCCAGAGATCTAGGGTAATGCTCTGGGGACCAGGGTTCGAATCCTGCCACGGCAGATGGTGGAATTTGGATTCAATAAAAATCTGGAATTTAGAAGTCTAATATGACTCGACCCATGGACTTTGAAACTCAGCTTTAGTTGTATCAAACCACTACAAAGCCCCAAAAAGGAATGAAACCAATCTAGCACCAACCAAGGCACCGGAAATGACAATGGCAAGCTCAGCCCTGGTGACCTGACCTGGCAAAGTCCTCCTTGCATGGGAGACCTGGTCAAACTGGCATCAGGGCAAACATGGGCAAGGAAACCTCCTGCTGATTACCCTCCCTCAGCTGATGAATCAGTGCCCCCTCTGTGTTGAACACCACTGAGGGTGACAAGGGGGGACTTTAATGTCCATCACCAAGAGTGACTTGGTAGGACCATGGCTGGCTGGGTCCTAAAGGAAATAGCTGCTAGACTGAGTGAGAGAACCAACAAGAAGGAAAAACATACTTGACCTCATCGTCACCAACCTGCCTGCCGCAGATGCATCTGTCCATGACAGTATCGGTAGGAGTGACCACCGCACAGTTGTTCTGGAGATGACGTCCTGCCTTCATAGTGAGGATACCCTCCATCCTGTTGAGTGGCACTACCACCATGCTAAATGGGATAGATTTTGAACAGATTTGGCAACTCAAGGCTGGGCATCCATGAGGCGCTGTGGTACTCAAACATAATCTGTAACCTCATGGCTTGGCATATCCCCCACTCTACCATTACTATCAAGCCAAGGGATCAACCCTGGTTCAATCAAGAGGGCATGCCAGCAGCAGCACCAGGCATATCTAAAAATGAGGTGTCAACCTGGTGAGGCTACAATACAGGACTACTTGCGTGCCAAACAGCATAAGCAGCAAGTGACATACAGAGCTAATGGATCAGATCTAAACTCTACAGTCCTGCCACATCCAGTCGTGAATGGTGGTTGCCAATTAAACAACTCACTGGAGGAGGAGGCTCCACAAATGTCTCCATCCTCAATAATGGGAGAGCCAGCACATCAGTGCAAAAGATAAGGCTGAAGCATTTGCAACAATCTTCAGCCAGAAGTGCCGATTGGATGATCCATCTAGGCTTCCTCCGGAGGTCCTCAGCATCACAGATGCCAGACTTCAGCCAATTCGATTCATTCCACGTGATATCAAATAATGGCTGAAGGTACTGGAGAGTGCAAAGGCTATGGGCTCTGACAATATTCCAGCAATAGTACTGAAGACGTGTGCTCCAGAACTTGTCGTGCCCCTAGACAAGCTGTTCCAGTACAACTACAACACTGGCATCTACCCGGCAATGTGGAAAATTGCCCAGGTATGTCCTGTCCACAAAAAGCAGGACAAATCCAACCCGGCCAATTGCCGTCCCATCAGTCTACTCTCCATCATCAGTAAAGTAATGGAAGGGGTTATCAACAGTGCTATCAAGTGGCACTTGCTTAGCAATAACCTGCTCACTGATGCTCAGTTTGGGTTCTGCCAGGGCCACTCAGCTTCTGGTCTCATTACAGCCTTGGTTCAAATATGGACAAAGGAGCTGAACTCCAAAGGCGAGGTGAGAGTGACTAGTCTTGACATCAAAGCTGCATTTTACCAAGGGCAGAATTTTGCGCTTGGTGGGCGAGCGGGCCCCACCGGCTTGGCGACGGGCTGCCGAAATGGGGCCCGCCGCCATTTTGAGTGGGCGGGCCAATTAAGGCCCGCCCAGCGGCCTGCCCGATGGGAAGTGCTATGCGCATCCTGTGCAGGGGGTGGGGAGGGAATCCCCAGCTGTCAAAGTGCGCTCTTTCACGCATGCACGTGAAAGAGCGCACTTCTCCCTGAGGCAGTCCTGCCTCAGGGAGAATACTGGCAGTGTCAAAAACATTAAAAATAGAAACATTAAAAAACTATTAACATGTCCCCCTCATGTGACAATGTCACACAAGATGGGACATGTTAATAAGAAACACATAAAGATTATTAAATTTTTCAAAAACGGACATGAAACTTCATCCCGCCAGTGGATGAAGTTTCATCAATAAGCTGGAGCCCGCTGGGGCTCCTGGCCTGCCCACCAGCCTTAAGCTTGGACGGGCAGGGTCTTTAACAAGGGTAATTAGCCTGTCAATGGCCTTAATTGGCCATTGACAGGTTGGCGGGTGGACAGCTGATTTTGCTGTCCGCCCGCCTTCCTGAAGATCTAAATGGACCGGGATGATGTCGGGGGATCCTCCTGATGTCATCCTGCGTCACTTTCCCCTCGGCGAGCGGGCCCCGCCCCCAAATCGCCGAGGGGAAAATTGAGTTCCAAGTGTGGCATTGAGGATCCCTAGCAAAATTGAAGTCAATGGGAATCAAGGAGAAAACTCTCCACTGGTTGGAATCATACCTAACACAAATGAAGATGGTTGTAGTTGTTGGAGGTCTGTCATCTTAGCTCCAGGACATCACTGCAGGAATTTCCCAGGGTAATGTCCTTAACCCAACCATCCTCAACTGCTTCATCAATGACCTTCCTTCCATCATAAGGTCAGAAGTGGGGATGTTCGCTGATGATTGCACAATGTTCAGCACCATTCGCGACTCCTCAGATACTGAAGCAGTCCATGTCCAAATGCAGCAAGACCTGGGAAATATCCATGCTTGGGCTGACAAGTGGCAAGTAACATTTGTGCCTCACAAGTGCCAGGCAATGACCATCTTCAACAAGAGAGAATCTAACCATCTCCCCTTGACTTTAAATGGCATTACCATCACTGAATCCCCCACTATCAACATCCTGGGGGTTACCATTGTCCAGAAAC
The DNA here is from genome assembly GCF_964194155.1 of Cetorhinus maximus. Classification (NCBI taxonomy): domain Eukaryota; kingdom Metazoa; phylum Chordata; class Chondrichthyes; order Lamniformes; family Cetorhinidae; genus Cetorhinus; species Cetorhinus maximus. The sequence continues at coordinate 93,757,014 of NC_135899.1, read as the reverse complement.
TGAACTGGACTAGCCATGTAAATACTTTGGCTACAAGAGCAGATCAGAGGCTAGGAATCCTGCAACAAGTAACTCACCTCCTGACTCCCCAGATCCTGTCCACCATCTACAAAGCACAAATCAGGAGTGTGATGGAATACTCCCCACTTGTCTGGATGAGTGCAGATCCCAAAACACTCAAGAAGCTTGACACCATCCAGGACAAAGTAGCCGCTTGATTGGCACCACATCACAAACATTCAGTCCCTCCACCACTGACGCAGAATGGCAGAAGTGTGTACCATCTACAAGATGCACTGTGGGAATTTGCCAAGGCTCCTTAGATAGCATCTTCCAAACCCATGACCACTACGATCTAGAAGGACAAGGGCAGCAGATACATGGGAACACCACCACCTGGAAGTTCACCTCCAAGGCACATACCATTCTGACTTGGAAATATATCACCGTTCCTTCACTGTCACTGGGCCAAAATCCTGGAACTATTCCTGTGTCTACACCACATGGACTGCAGCGGTTCAAGAAGGCAGCTCACCGCCGCCTTCTTAAGGGCAACTAGGAATGGGCAATAAATGCTGGCCCAGCATGAATGAATTAAAAAAAGCAACATCACCGTGCAGTCAGCCACTGCAGACACATTTCATTTGGAAGGCCAGCTTCGTTGTATAACTTCACATAATCTTATCGGAAGAAGTAGTTTGCAATGAGTTTATACCAAAAAAAAAATACCAAAATAAAAACCAAATGGATGTCCTTCTCACATGAGAGTAAAGCTTTCTACAGAAAAATAATATGCTTTATTTAACTTGGTTGATGTGCATAGATGAAGGTATTACATAACATTTCGAATAAATGTATAAGTTGTAGAAAGTAAAATTGCAGGGAACTACTGAAAATGTTCAAAACTAATAACAGTTAAAAAAATCAGTAAAGTGTGCGAAGATTGAAATCTAAAAACTTGCTTGATTCACAGAAACTAGTGTGGAGTTTCTGATATTTAATTTACAATCTGGTATCACCCCTGGTGTTGTTGTGCAATAACTGATTTCATTTCTTGCTGTTTAGAAAGTGATGTGAAGCCTGAGCACCAGTGCTTTGTTATGCTCAGCACTAGTGCAGATAAGTCCAGAGCAGACCAGCTTGGCAAGACCCAGGCCCCATACGTTTCATACACCCCCTTGGACAGGCATAGTTTTGCCAGTCAGTAAATTGGTGCTTTGTAACATAAACATCATTTAAACATGGCCTGATTATGCAACCCACTTCCCCAAATCAGGGGAAACAGTGTCAGAGCACAGTCTGTCTGTGTTAATTGTTGTATATCTGACAGTAGTGGTACCAAAATTAGAAAAGAAAATATCAAGGCCAAACTATATAGATTCTATATTTTTAACTGCATCAGTCCTCTCTAGATATCTGTATAATATTTTACAATAATTCATTAGATCGCAGTTCTATGAATTTTTGGAGTTAATCGCTTCTTATCTGCATCGGGATCCTCAATCGTTTTGCTTCTGAACCTTGTTATAGAAATTCCATAGATGCCTGTAACACAACACAACACAAATACCTTACCAAATGTTCTTATACAATTAAACATATTTATTATTGTTGTTCAACTTAATGTGAAATTTGTGAGTGTACAATGTTCACTATTGGTGGGGCTTTGTCTGCAATCTCACACCAACACCCACAGCTATTTTCCATTTGGCACGGGCTGGAGATTGTCTGTCTACTCCTCTCCGAGGAGGATTACCTTTGCAAACAACCCAGGGTCAGACCCGGGTACATCTCTGACATTAACTGGCTGTAAGTTAACAGTATTTTTGCCCAGAGTTTAGTTTGCACAAGCCTGAGGATTCCAACAATCATTTGTATTTTCATATGTGCTGTACAGAGGGCGTGCAGAGGCTCAGAGCCTGATGCCTTTGGCCGCTCCTGTCACTGCTACCCCCCCCCACCCCCCCCAAGGCTCCAAACACCATGGCATGGTTTATTTTATTTTGATATTCTCTCTCTCTCTCTCTCTCTCTTTCTCTGTCTGTCTGTCTGTCTCTCTCTTTGTCTCTGTCTCTCTCCCTCTCTCAATCTGTCTCTCTTTCTCTCTCTCTCTGTCTGTATGCCTGTTTCTCTCTGTCTCTCTCTCACACTCTCTCTCTCTGTCTCTCTCTCTTACACGCTCTCTCTCTGTCTCTCTCACATTCTCTCTCTGTCTCTATCTCTCACACTCTCTCTCTCTCTGTCTCTCTCTCTCACACTCTCTCTGTCTCCCTCTCTCACACACACTCTGCCTGTCTCTCTCCCTCTAACTCTGCCTCTCTCTCTGTCTGTCTCACTCTATCCCTGTCTCTCTCTCACACACACTCTCTCTCCCTCTAATTCTGTCTCTATCTCTGTCTCTCTCACACACTCTGTGTGTGTCTCTCTCTCTCTCTGCCTGTCTCTCTCTCACACACTCTGTTTCTCTCTCTCTCTCTCTCACTCTCTGTTGCTTTGTTTGCTGCAGTTTAGATTAAACTGGAGTTAGGCCATCCTGACCCAGATGCTGGAAACACCCACGGTTGCTTTTGGAGGACCCCTTGAAACCTTTTCATGGACATCCAGGAGGCCATTGACCCCTGATTGCTGTGATAGACCCCTCCCCTTTCCATCATTGCACTCTACTACAATCCAATTAAGATGCTATTTGCACAAATTTAACTGATTTATTCCCCTATGTGTCTTACTTTATCTTTTTGTCGTAAATTCATTTCTGTTGCATGTTGGGTTTGTCAGTTCCCAGCACTTCACATCTTGCCGGATCATGTTTCATATGAAAACAAATCATCTGTATTTAAACACTCAGTGAGTTCAGTGTGATGAGGAATTGTGTTGCCTGAAATGAAATAAAAAAAAAACAAAATCACAAGTAAGTTAAGTTCAATCTTTTGTAGTGTAAATTAGAAGGTATATAAAAGGACTGGTGCAAAAAATTCTATTTATGGTTATAATATTGTCCTGATCTAAAACAAATCCTGGTTTGTAATGGTTTTGTTTAATGTGAGTTGTGTAAACTATCCGCTAATGTATTTCAATGTGACAGTGTAGGTACAGAAGAGCATGATTTTAATTTCTGTAGTTATGGGTCAGTCCAACATTCTAACAAGGGGAAAACAGCTTTCAACTGGGACCTGACAAACTTTTCAGTGTGTGTGTTCTTTATTCATTGTTTTTGTCTGAATTTGGCTTAGCTGTTGCTTTCCCAGGGAATGTGTTGCAGACACAAACATGGTCAGCACCAAACAATCTAACTGATGGTGGAAGAATAAATGATTCTTCTTGACTCAAAATGGCTGGCCTGCTATCTTCCACCTTCCATAAACTTTAGCATATCCAAAACCCTGCTCCTCATTCCTAACCCATATGAGGGCCCACTCGCCCCCAAATACTTTTCTGGTCTCCCAAAAGATAAAACTTTCATCTTCATGTCTAATTTCCTTCGTGGCTTCATTGCCTACCTTTGTAATTTTATCTGGATCAACACCTCCCTCAGAACTCTGCTTTCCTCCATCTCTTGCCTCTGGTGAAAGGGTGGACAGAATGTCCGGTTTTGTACCAGACAGTCTCATTTTTAGCCAGTCTGGCCACTGTCCGATATTGGATGGCTTCACATCCATCATTTTGACCCTTTGTCCATTTGCTTTAGTAAGGCATCGACAGGGGTCTGTGCTTGATCCATGACCCATCTGCAGCAACCTCAAATTAACAGGGATGCAAAAAACAGGTTTATTTTCACAATTATTTCTCATCTCCCTGCCTGGTTGTCTCTCCAACAGTGCAGAATATCCTAATGCAATGATGTCACTGTTTATATGTTGACATCGCCCTCATGCATGATGACATCATCCCATGCATTGTGGCAGTGCCCAATTTAGGTGGTCTCCATTGCTGAGCACCATTCTCTGGTGCCTCCCCTCCTTCCACTGCCCCTCCATTGGCTGTGCCTTCAGCCATCTACACCCTAAGTTTCTGGCTCTGAAGTTATGAAGAACAGTCATCGGACTCGAACCATTAACTCTGTTTCTCCCTCCACAGAAGCTGTCAGTCCTGCTGAGCTTTTCCAGCATTTTCTGTTTTTATTTCAGATTTCCAGCATCTGCAGTATTTTGCTTTCACCCTAAGTTCTGGAATTCTTTCCCAGCCCCATTCTGCCTCTCCACCTTTATCTTCACCTTTAAGACTTTCCTTGAAATCCATCTCTTTGGCCAAAACTTTCTGGCCGCCTCTCCTGATGTCTCCTTCTTTAGCTTGTTGTCTATTTTTGCCATATCATGCTTCTGTGGGGTTCCATGGGACTTCTTTTTACATTAAAGGTGCTATATAAATGCATGTTGCTGTTATTGTTGATGTTGTTGACTGAAACTGGATTCCTCAGTTTGTGGAAAAAGCATCTCACTTCAGCCCTTGCACCCAGAGGAACCCGCTGTGCAATCAGATCTTCAGTTTAACAAGAAAATAAGCTGTGTTTACAAAGCACTTTTAATGATCTCAAGACACTGTGAAACACTTTACAGGCAATGAAGTGCTTCTGAAGTTTAGTCATTGTAGTAACATGGGAAAGGCAAGAGTCAATCTGCGCACAGTAAGGTCCCCAAAAGATCAAGGTGATAATGACAAGATAATGACTCCATGTTGTGTTTGGTGGTGAACAAACAGTGATAGCCAGACATTGCACTTATTCTTGTTCAGAGACTGTGGTCTTTCACATCGTGATTTGCACTAATTAGAGAGCTGAAACAGCACAGCCTCCTCGACATCAGATCTGGGACCTGGGTAAACAGGGTAAGCAACTGTGTGTCTCTTCAACCAGTCCGATTGGAGAACCCTCACTGAGACATGGGGCAGAGTTTTGCCCCTGTCGGACGGGCTGGGAGGGGGTGGTCGGGAAGTCGACCGCTGCCCGTGATCGGGGCCGGGCTGCGATTTCATGCTGGCCAATTCAGGCCTGCCCAGTGGTGAAACGTGTGCTGCAGCGCTCAGCTTGTTAACAGTGGGTGTATTGTAATGTAAACTATTGCCTTTCAGAAGTGATTTTGAATCTTTAATGCCTAAAGCTGAAAATGTGCTCCCCATCAATTCTCTAACTTGAGCATAATTCACGTTCCAGTAACAGTCTTTGCCTGAAGTTAATACTTATATAAAGTACACCTCAAGAATAGCTACATACAGGCTGTGATTCACAGCCAATGTTAACACTTAAAACTTGCCCTAGGAGATACCATTATATTGTCAGGTGTGCCCAGTACTGGAATAGTTGTCCAACTAGATAGTTTCAATTGACCTGCAGCAAATTGAGGACAGTTCCAGGGAGAGAAAGTTTAAAAATAGCTAAGAGAAAAAGCAAGAAAATAGACAAAAGTAATTGGTATTGACAATAGAAAATTATTAAGGTTTACATGATAAAGATATATAGTAGTTAAAAATACATTTTAAGTTCGGTTTTTATCCAATCATTTATCTCACTTGTTAAAGTTTATGTTTCACATTTTCCTTAATCACAGCTGCTTTAATAACAATTGACTCGATTCCCAAGGCCCATAAAATCTGAAGTAAGGTAAGATTTAGCAAGTGCCTTAGAAACACAAGATCAAATTTCTGCTCCATTTCCGCTCCAAGCAGATGTCCTTGAACAGGAAACCCTCTTATGTTCTGTCCAAGTTGAATTTACTGCTAACCAACCAGAAAAGCTGTTGGCCTCATTGACAATGAACTGGAAGGAGATGAGAGAAAGTGACTGTTACCTTCAAGGGCCAGGTCAGGAATTTATTGTGAGATGGTCAGTGTATGGAAACAAGGGGCAGTCAAAAAAAACAGAAATAAAAACAAAAAGGTCATTTTAAAACAATCCTGGCCTTTCTTAGTCTTGCAGGATTGGAAAGCCACATGGCACCTGCTCTGTGGGATCTGTTGTTTTGAAATCATTCCACAATTTGCTGAATTGTTGTCCTGTGAGAGTATGGCATTCTCGATGGCTGTACTTTCTGGTTTGCAGCTGCAAATGCAACCCCGGCAATGCATTCTAACAATAATTTATGATAATAGCTAAAAGCGTTGGGAAGGAGAGAGCTAAACCAGGCCAGAATTCAGCTATATGTACTTGAGAGAGTACTGAGTAAATTGGGCTTATGTTCTCTGGAGGTGATCTCATTGAAGTCTACAAAATTCTGAAGAGGCTTGATTGGGTGGATGCTGAGGGATGTTTCCACTGGTAGGGGAATCTAAAACACTGGGTCACAGTCTCAAGATTAGGGGCCGATCATTTAGGACTGAGATGTGGAGAAATTTCTTTACCCAAAGGGTTGTGAACCTTTGTAATTCTCTAACCCAGAGGGTTGTGGATGCTCCATCATTTAATACATTTAAGGCTGGGATAGACAGACTTTTGGTCTCCCAGGAAATTAAGAGATATGGGGAGCAGACAGGAAAAGGAAGTTGAAGGCCAAGGTCAGCCATGATTGTATTGAATGGCAGAGCAAGCTCAATGGGCCATGGTCTACTCCTGCTCCCATTCCGTGTGCTCTTGTGTTCTTGAAAAGGAAAATCAGAATTATATCCAAAAGCAGGCCATTCAGATATCAATGTCTCATCCTTTAAGAAAACGGTGCCACAAATGCAGAGAACATAGGAAATAGGAGCAGGAGTAGGCCATTCAGCCCCTCAAGCCTGCTCCACCATTCAACAAGATTACAGATGATATCCCATCTCAACTCCCGCTTTCTGCACTATCCTCATAATCCTTACTTCATTTAGTAGCCAGAAATCTATCAATCTCATGTTTTGAATATTTTCAATGACTGAACATCCACAGCTCTCTGGGATAGAGAATTCCAAAGCTCCACAACCCTCTGAGTGAAGAAACAATCTGCCTGTTTGTGTCCCTATCCTGAACATTTTGGCCTGGATTTTCACACAGTCATGGAGATGCCACGAAGCTTCCAAAATGATGGGTGGGACCTGAATATGGAAGTCTGACAAATCCAATTGTTCCCAGTAAGGGAAAGGGGGTGGGGCATATTCACCCATGAGGAAAAACTGCAAAATGCAGACTCCACTTTGGCTGTTGCAAGGGGTGTAACCCACAGTGTGGGAGTCATGAATTTATTGAGTAACTGCCCTTGAAGGGCAAATAAGGATTGTATAACTGACACGATGTGAGGTTATTTAAAGTCTCAGCCCAGTAAAAATTTAAAAAAAAGAAAACAGGCTGCATGTGTCAGTGAGGGTGAAAAAAAACTCTTCTGACAATTGCAATAGCTGTTTGTTGACATTTGCTTAAGGGCTTGGCTGATTTCCAAAGTTACAATTATCTCAGCAAGGAGATTTTGAGTTCATAGTTTGATTATCAGCTTAAAGAGGCTGTTAAAGGAGAATCTGTCTTTGATATGGGTGTGAATAGAAGGTTTTTTTTTATAAGAGTTTAAACACTGGAGATTCAAAAAAAAACTTTGAATAGGCTTTCATGACTGAGAATTTATTTTGCTATCAAGTCTGCACAGCGAAATTTGTATTAGATTTTAGAACTTTATTTTATTTAATCTCCACATGACCCCTGAATGTTTGCTCAGGGTGGATACAGGGTGAATTGGCATGAGTTGGCATGGGGGTATAAGGGACCATGGGGACTGGGTGGTTGGGGGGGGGGGGGGGGGGGGGGGGCATAAGTTAACATGGGGGTGGGAGTGGGGGGGGGTGGGGGCGGGTGTGAGGAGCAATGGCTGGGGGCCTAAAATCTTATAGAACTGAGGTGGACCTCCCAACCAGCCACCTCAGCACTTGGTCACCTCTGTGGCCACCTATGCTCTGTTCCTGGGGTCGGCAGACCCGACTCCATCCAACACCACTGCTTGCCCCCGCCACCCCCCCCCTCCCCCCACCTACCACCCCCACCCCCACCCCCACCCCCACCGCTGGAGCAAAGATCACAATATCTGGGGCCCTTTATCCTGAGGCGGGTGCTGCAATCCGGGAAATTTCCCGACTTGAGCTATGCGCCTTGGTAGCAAACACCTGGGCCTTTGTGTTTTATGGCCTGAATGTGGCTGCCAGTGAGTGACTGAAAAGCTATCTGTGTATCCTGGAATTTTTTTTAAAATTTTCTTTTCTTCCAGTAGATGTGCAGCGACCCATTCAACCTCTTTGCTGTCAGGTTGGTGGGAAGTGAATCCTGTAGTTGGAGTGAGAGGTGGCTGCTGATTTCTTTGATGGTAGGAAATGCATCTGCCATTGTTACAGGAGATGAGAGAAAGTGCTTGAGTTCCTTTAGAGGTGATTTGAGGAGATGATTCAAAGTCCCCTAGACATTCTCTCCCCCATGACAAAATCACCCAGTTGTTTTCATAATTTTAGACTGTTCAAGTGTCAAGAAACCTCTGATCACAAAACTCTCAACAAGTTATGAAAAGCAGAAAAGCTGAAGTGTTATATGGCTCTTTATCCAAATGACATTATTTTTAGCCAGGAAAGCAAGTGAAATCACACCAAAGTGAAATATGACATGGGTTCGTACAGGAGACAGATAAGAGACAATAATTCTCTGATTGTTAATGTTAGCATTAATATTAATTCCCCGAAGAGATTTATTTTTAATTTCTTTAGTCGCAGCAACACAGGAAAACCCAGAACAAGAGTAGATTCTGCAATCCATCCGGTGTGTCCCAAAAACTAATATTCCTCCATCACCTACTCCATTAAGTGTCAATTTAGCTCTCCCTATCTGCTGTCTTGCTTCCCTGGCAACTGGTTCCATGTATTCAGCTCTCTCTGCATACAGTCACATCTGAAGTGTCTGTGTGTCTCCTCCCTTCAAGGCCTGACCAACAGGGACTTATGCATCAGTGCAGTTGCTGCCTTTGAGTGTCCCAGGCCCATGGCCTGTTTCTGTGCTGTACGCTCAATGTAATTCTATGTAAATCATTTCACTCCAGATGACTTGTTGACAATTTACTAATCTATGGAACAGCCATCTCACTCTCAGAGGTATAGTTTGGTTCAGCAATGACTCAGGGATGGTATCAATCCTCAGCCGTGACGCACTATGTGCACAGAGAGGCTCTTTAACAGGGAAGCTCCAATGTATAGCAGAGAGAAAAACTCTGCTAAAAGCACAGAAATGTAATTATAGATAGTTTAGTGCTTTAAGGGTTTTTTGTCTGTTTTTTGCAAAGGGTTGACCATATATACAAACAAGATGGTTGCTGAGCATTGTAGGTAAAAAAACGGCCGAGGTATTTACTATAGTTTCCGAAAGTATTTTGTTTGCCTTTTTGGCTCCTTTTTGTCACATGCCATCTGCAGAAGCTAATTTTTTGCCAGATCTCTTGTCAATGCGGCATTGCACCAAAGTACAAGAAGAGTGGGACCAGAGTGAATCTTGCCCTCAGGGTTTATGGAAATATGGCAAAGTTTAGTAAATTACCAAATGGAGAAATGCAGATTCAAAGCCACATTGTGCCAATGCTTCATATCATGGTACACTTAACTGAGACATCAGTATAAAATGATCCAAATGTGTTCATATTATTACAATCTCAGCTGATGTTAATACTGGACAAGTCAGATCCTAGAGTGAAACCTGGCTTGATAAGTCCTAACCTTTTTTTTAGAAACCTATGGAGGAAAGTTACTGAACAAATTCACAAGAGTCTGCAGATGAACTTTTAACACAAAAAATAAAATATTTATTAAAACAAGAAAAATGAACTACATTACACCAGACAAAAAGATGGGAAAGATCTAAACACAAACATAAGAAGACAGTTCAAAATCCCACTATTCCTTTACCCCAGACACATAGGGCAGAATTTTTCCCTTGTTGGGGGGGGAAGTTGAAGAGCGGGTGCGCAGAGGTGTGCCTCCGATCGGCGTCCCCGATCAGGGGTGCACCGCCATTTTACATGGGTGGGCCAATTAAGGCGCTATGCACTCCCTGTGCGGGAGGGGGGAATCCTGAGACTGCGCATGAAAGAGGGCACTCATCTCCCTGAGGCTAAGTGCTGCCTCAGGGAGATCGACTGAACATTGAGAAATAGAGAAAAAAAATTCCCTGACATGTCCCCTCATGTGACACCTCAAGCGAGTGTGAAGTGTCCTCACCAATGTGCACCGATAGACTACATGGCAATGTTATTCCCGCTGAGGTGCTGGTATCTGTGCTGGTGCCTGCTTCACAGAGAGGGTGTGACGCTGGTGAGTGCTCAGCATGTTGGTCCTCAGGGTCAGGGGTGGGCCTTAAAGGGAGAAGAAAGTCCTGTCATTAGTTTAAGTGATGACACTGTTACTGTGCATGCCTGGTACCTGGATCAGGCTGCCCTCATCTTTCAATTGTCAATGGGGATTCCAGGTTCGAGGCTCATAACAATATAGAGACTACACTGCAATGGTTGCAATAAGCGACATTCTCACTTCAGTGCACTGCACTCTTACCTCCATGTGGCACCCCAACCTCACCACGGCTGCTTGACCAAGGTGCATGGTGCCTCTCCTGCTCCAGGGCCTCCTGCTCATAGCGTGTGAGGATGAGGAGGTGTGGGGGTCCCCAACCAGTCTACAACCTCTCAGCATTGTTATGGGATGTCTCCTCCTGAAAGGACAGAGGAGCATTGATGAGTCCACTCTCTACCTGCAGCATCATTGCAGCCTGGCCAACCCCACCTGAGGAACACCTCACAGGGCTCAGCCCATTCGTGACCCTGGAGCTGTAAGACACTCACTCAGTCCAAGCAGCCAGGGCTCAGCCCCTTGGCCAGCTCCTGCCTCATTGACAGTTGCCACTTACACTCTAACACCTCTGAGGTCCAAGGGGGGGATGGGCAGCTCTTAACTGCTGCGCAAAGTGACCCATGTCAACACGGTTCTCACCCTCCCCGATCGCAGCAGATTGTTGAAGCGCTTCCGGCACTGGACCCATGTGCACCTCACCACATCGTGGCTGCTGATCCTGGATGCCACCTCCTCCCAGGCCCTTTTGGTGAGGTGGGGGGACTCGCCCTCCCTTCCCTGGGATCAAGGGTTTCTCTCTTTGCTGCCACCTCCTCCAGGAGGGCTGTGAGGCACTCGTCCGAGAAACATGGGGCCGGCTGCCCCATTGGCCTGCCCTCCCGCTTGCCGTGTCCACCCGCTACGGTCTCCATTGGCAACACTCCCGTGCCCTTCGCTGGCACCTCCTCCAGCAGCCTTCCAGGGGCTGTCGAGGTCCCATTTCAATCGGCCACCGGGTCGCCATTGGACCCACAGACATCCCACCCCCCCCGCCCCAGCCCACCCCTCCGCGTACATTCCAGGCCACATATCCCGCTGGGTGGGCCTTAATTGGCCCGTCCGCGTACAATGGCGGAGTGCTGCCGATCGCGGGCAGCGGTCAGATTCCCGCCCACCCCCACCAATCCTGCACGCCACGGGTAAAATTCTGCTCATTGGTTCATACATGATTCCAGTTACCAAAGTTTTTTTTTATATTGGGCTTCAGAAATCTGTAGGTTGTGGAAGGTTATGAAGATTGAGAGGGTAGAGAGCTCTCTGTCTTTAGGAGAGAAAAATGCATAAAAGACTAAGGTGGTGGGTTGTGTCTGGGTCTCCCAACAGTGAAGAAAGTTGTGCAGGACGGTGAAATTGAAATTTCGGAGACATGATTTGAACTCTGTGTAAGGGAATGAGTTTTGAATGGGTTAAAATCGGGCCCAAAATATAAAGAGAGGAAATAGCCCAGCTCTTCTTCAGTAACAATATCCTTGACTAATATCTAGCAAACACCCCCGAGATCTCCAGCAAGGAAGGTCAGAGCTGCACTTCACAATAACGTGGGTCAAACTGAAATTTGTAATTGGTTATAAAAAAGTGAAACTAAAATCCTCAATCTCTCGGCTGAGGGGAATACCTGACCTCACTACAGTGACCAGCTCAGGCAGATCCCCTGAAAGGGATGTTTTTGAGTTCTGCAGGAGAGCTTGTAAATGAAAAGGAACATAAAACTAAATCACTCCAGCCTGGATGAATTAGATGTTTCACCAGAGTTATCATCTCTATTCGTGCATCATTAGGGAGGATAATTAAAGAAATGTTTGATTGTACCTTCATGACTCAGGGAATCTCCCTTCAGCTTCGGCTAGACATGTTCATTCAGCAGACTGACAATTATTGCTATCTGTATAAAATCAAAGATGTCCAAAAAAATCAACAGAAATGCACCAAAATCAGAAAGAGTTTTATATGCGGCCCAGGATTCTTTGTAACTATTTGATTTTGGAAGTGGAACTGCTTGTTGTTGCTTTTAGTTTCCCTTCTGCTTCCACTAAAATGTCCCCCTCCGTGTCAACGAAAATGAAACGGAACCATCCATTTCAGGAAATCTGTCCGCTCACTGGGGTGATGTCAATCATGTTCTCAATGATGAGAATCCTTCTTGAAAGGTTATAGGTGATTATTTTTTTTTCATTTTATTGACTTTCCAAGGGACCAATGCCTGACCCACAAAACGCTCCACAAATTGAGCACAAGAATGGAAAGAAAATTGCAAGAAATAGAAATACACTTGAAATGCTCTTCTGGGATTTGTGATTGAAATATATTTTCAGTGTCTAAAAGACAGCGTGGGAAAGGAATAGCCAGGAATAGGCAGTCAGCATCAGAGAGAAGACCTGTCCAGTCTATGTTCCTCACCACCCACCCCTGCCCCCCTGAACCCCAAGCCGATAGCAGCCACCTTCTGATCGAAGTCAAAGTGTGACATCAGAGGAAAACAGATACGTGGTTGGTGGAAATTTTGCTCGTTTATCAAAAAAAGGAAAGAATAAAGAAAAGTACAGCACAGGAACAGGCCCTTCGGCCCTCCAAGCCTGCGCCGATCATATTGCCCGTCAACAAAAACATTTTGCATTTCCGGGGTCCATATCCCTCTATTCCCATCCTATTCATGTATTTGTCAAGCTGCCTCTTAAACACCACTATCGTACCTGCTTCCACCACCTCCTCTGGCAGCGAATTCCAGACACTCCCTACCCTCTGCGTAAAAAACTTGCCCCGCACATCACCTTTATAGTTTTCTCCTCTCACCTTAAATCTATGTCCCCTAGTAATTGACTCTTCCACCCTGGGAAAAAGCTTCTGACTATCTACTCTGTCTATGCCACTCATAATTTTGTAAACTTCTATCAAGTCGCCCCTCAATCTCCGTCGCTCTAGTGAGAACAATCCGAGTTTCTCCAACCTCTCCTCATAGCTAATAACCTCCAGACCAGGCAGCATCCTGGTAAACCTCCTCTGCACCCCCTCCAATGCCTCCATATCCTTCTGGTAATGTGGCGACCAGAATTTCACGCAATATTCCAAGTATCGTTAAAACTCATCCTTCGGGGAGCAGAAAGAATCGGACCGGCAGGTAATACCTCTACTCAGGAGCAGGTAAAAGTCAGGGCGAGGTTCGGGGCCTTCTCTTACCTTCAGGGGTGCAGAGAGAGCCAGACCAGACCTACTCGGGAGCTGGCTGAGTTTTTTTAAAAAATCAGAATAACATCACAGGAAAACCTTAAGTTCATTGATTGGTGAGAAATTGCTGTTAGGGATTGTCTTTAAATAGCTGAAAATTAGAATTGGATATTATTTTTATAGAAAGCAGTTACTTAGATTTAAGTAAGAAACAAAAGCAAGAGGGAAGTAAAGTTAAGTCAAGACCAAGTAAAATAAAGTAATATAAACAAACCAAAGTAAAATAAAGTTAATGTAAGTGAAGTAAAGTTTAGGCATGGCAGGGCAGCTCGGTCATGTGGAATGTGCATCCTGTAATATGTGGGAAGATGTAATGCTACCAGTGACCTAGACACCCACATGTGCAGGAAGTGTCACCAGCTACAGAAACGAGCTCCTGGTGGAGTCACTGTGGCACATCCACGAGGCTGAGGGCTATTTGGATAGCACGTTCAGAGAGGTGGTCATACCACAGCTTAGGAACATGGAGCCAGAAAGGGAAATGGGTGACCATCAGGCAGACAAAGAGAACAGTCAAGTAGTGCAGGAGTCCTCTGGGGTCCCACTCGCTAATCGGTTTTCTATTTTGGACACTGATGAGGGTGTTGGTTTCTTGGAGGAGTGCAGTGAAAGCCATGTTTGTGGCACCACATGCGGCTCAGCTGTATAGGAGGGGAGGAAGAAGAAAGGAAGTGCAATAGTGATAGGGGAGTCGTTAGATAGGGGAACAGACCAGCGTTTCTGTAGGTGTGACTCCAGGATGGTATGTTGCCTCCCTAGTGCCAGGTTCAAGGATGTCACGGAGCAGCTGCAGGACATTCTCCTGGGGGAGGGCGAACAGCCAGAGGTCATGGTCCACATTGACTTAGGTAGGAAAGGATATGAGGTCCTCAAAGCAGATTTCATGGAGTTAGGAAGGAGATTGAAAAGCAGGACTTCTGAAGCAATAGCCTCAGGATAACCCCCAGTGCTACATGCTAGAAATAGAAGAATTGAGTGATTGAACGCATGGCTGATGTAGGAGGGAGGGCATCAGATTTCTGAGGCATTGGGACTGGTTCTGGGAAAGGTGGGATGTGTACAAGCCAGACAGTGTACACCAGAACAAGCCTGGGATGAATATCCTCACAGGGAGATTTGCTAGTTATGTTGGGGATGGTTTAAACTAGATTGGCAGAGGGATGGGAACCTGAGGGTAGATTCAGATAGGACAAATACAGAACAGGGAATGGGAGACAGAAAATTAGCGAGTGACTCTGAAAGACAGAAGAAGCACAGGTTAAAAAGTGTGCAGCACAGGAATCTGGCAATGCTAAGAGTTGTATATAATGCAAGGAGTATAGCAAATAAAGCCGATAAGCCAAGGGCACCGATAGATACAGGGCAGCATGATATAATCGCTTTAATGGAAACTTGGCTAAAGAGGGGCAAAAATGGCAGCTCAACATCCCTGGATATAGAGTTTTCAGGCAGGATAGAGAGGGGGCAAAAAAAGTGGGGTGTAGTATTATTGGTTAAAGAATTAATTACAGCTGTGAGGAGGGATGATATACTAAATGAAGCATCAAATGAGGCCAAATGGGTTGAACTCAGAAATAAAAAAGGGGCAGCCACACTGCTAGGAGTGTCCTACAGACCTCCTAATAGTGAGAGGGAGATAGAAGGGTGAATATGTAGGCAAATTTCTGAATTCAAAAACAATAGGGTAGTGATAGTTGGGGACTTCAACTACCCAAACATCAACTGGGATATGAACAGTGTTATAGACACAGAGGGCACAAAATTCCTGAACTGCATTCAAGAGAACTTTTTTAGCCAGCATGTAACAAGCCCAACGAGACGGGGCGCAATTCTAGATTTAGTCTTAGGAAATGAAGCTGGGCAAGTGGATGAAGTAGCAGTGGGGGAACCATTTTGGAGACAGTGACCTTAATAACGTTAGATTTAAATAATTATGGAAAAGGATAAAGATAGAACAGGAGTAAAAGTTCTGAATTAGGGGATGACAAATTTTACAAAGCTGAGAGGTGAGCTGGTGAAAGTGGACTGGATAAAGCTACTAGGAGGGAAAACAATGTCAAGTTGGTGGGAGGCATTCAAAGCTGAGATTCTACAAGCACAGTGTAGACATGTCCCCACAAAGAAAAAGGGTATTACTGCCAAACCTAGAGCCCCCTGGTTATCCAGAAGCATACAGGGCAAGATAAAGCAGAAAAAGAGAACTTCTGACAGTCACAAAAAACTTAATATTGTAGAAAACCTAGAGGTGTATAGAAAGTACAGGTGTGAAGTGAAAATGGAAATTAGGAAAGCGAAAAGAGAATATGAAAAAATATTGGCAGGTAAAATCAAGGAAAACCCAAAGATGTTTTACCGGTACATTAAGAGCCGAAAAATAACTAAGGAAAGGGTCGGGCCTGTCAGAGATGTACATGGTAACTCGTGGGTTGATGCTGAAGATGTGGGCAGGGTTTCTCAATGAGTACTTTGTCCCTGTCTTCACTAAGGAGGAGGATAATGCAGACATTCTAGTTAAAAGACGAGGAATGTGAAATGTTAGATACAACAAGCATAATGAGAGAGGATGCACTGGAGGGACTGGCATCCTTGAAGATGGGTAAATCACCAGGGTCAGATGGATTGTATCCCAGGATGTTAAAGGAAGCCAGGGAGGAAATAGCGGATGCTCTGAGGATCATTTTCCAATCCTTACTAGATACAGGCAAGGTACCAGAGGATTGGAAGTCTGCAAATGTTGTACCACTATTTAAAAAGGGTGTGAGGAATAGGCCAGAATGTTATAGGCCGGTCAGTCTGACTTCAGGGGTGGGCAAATTATTGGAAACAATTTTGAGAGACAGGATAAACTGTCAGTTAGAAAGGCACAGGTTGATCAGGGACAGTCAGCGTGGTTTTGTTAGGGGAAGATCATGTCTCACTAACTTAATAGAACTTTTTGAGGAAGTAACCAGGAGGATTGACGAGGGTAGTGCAGTGGATGTTGTCTACATGGATTTCAGTCAGGCATTTGACAAGGTCCCACATGGCAGACTGGTCAAAAAAGTGCAATCGAATGGGATACAGGGGACTGTAGAGTGTTGGATCTAAAATTGGCTCAGTGACAGGAAACAAAGGTTAATGGTCGATGGATTTTTTTGTGAATGGAAAGTGGTTTCCAGTGGTGTTCCACAGGGCCCAGTGTTGGGCACTTGCTGTTTGTTGTATATATTAATGATTTGGACTTAAATATGGGAGGCATGGTTGGGAAATTTGCGGATGACACAAAAATTGGCCATGTAGTTGATAGTGAAGAGGATAGCTGTCGACTCAAGAATGATATCAATGGTTTGGTTGAGTGGGCAGAAAAGTGGCAAATGGAATTCAATCTGGAGAGTTGTGAGGTAATGTATTTGGGGAGGGCAAACAAAGTAAGGAAATATACAATAAACAGGAGGATATTGAGAGCGTTGAGAAAGTGAGAGACCTTGGAGTGCATGTCCACAGGTCCCTCAGGTAGCAGGACA
Organism: Cetorhinus maximus; assembly: GCF_964194155.1. Classification (NCBI taxonomy): domain Eukaryota; kingdom Metazoa; phylum Chordata; class Chondrichthyes; order Lamniformes; family Cetorhinidae; genus Cetorhinus; species Cetorhinus maximus. The sequence goes on along the minus strand of NC_135899.1, from coordinate 93,739,993 downwards.
GGTGGATAAGGTGGTAAAGAAAGCACATGGAATGCTTTCCTTTATTGACGAGGTATAGAATACAAAAGCAGGAATGTAATGTTGGAACTGTATAAAACGCTGATTAGGCCACAGCTGGAATTTTGTGTACAGTTCTAGTCACCACATTACAGGAAGGACATACCTGCTCTGGAGAGAGTGCAGAGGAGATTTACAAGAATGTTGCCAGGGCTTGAAAATTGCAGCTATGAGGAGAGATTGGACAGGTTGGGGTTGTTTTCCTTGGAACAGAGGAGGCTGAGGGGTGACCTAATTGAGGTGTACAAAATTATGAGGGGCCTAGACAGGGTAGACCATAAAGACCTGTTTCCCCTGGCTGAGGGGTCAATTACCAGGGGGCACAGATTGAAGGTGATTGGTAGAAGGATTAGAGGGGACATGAGGAAAAACCTCCTCACCCAGAGGGTGCCGGGTGTTTGGAATTCGCTGCCTGGTTTGGTGGCGGAGGCAGAAACCTGGATCTGCATCTGCAGGGCTGTAACCTGCGAGGCTACGGACCGGGTGCTGGAAGGTGGGATTAGAATGGGTGGCTAGTTTTTTACTTTTTAGCTGGTGCAGGCTCAATGAGCTGAATGGACTCTTTCTGTGCCATAACTTTCTTCAGCCTCTATGATTGTAAATCATTGTGTCATCCCAGCTTTCCAATCCTGAAAGAGGACCTCTCTCCCTCTGAGTCTCAGAGTTAACCATTGCATGTGCAGCAGAACTCCCGACGAGGAACAAAACCATGTGCACACTGATCTCTGAAGTTAAAGATTACATACACACTCATATAAATACATAACTGTGACATTGACACTGAGATGTTTGGTCACATAGAATGGTTTCAAGGTAGAACATTGTTTAAATAACGATTCGCTCCTTTCAATAATTAACTAATGATTAAACATTGTGAAAAATTAGGACAGGATTGTGAGCTTTTTAAAGTTTATGTTAAATAAATGAATCCTCACTGTCAAATGCTATTATAATGCAGGGATCACTTTATTTCTTCATCTCTAGTATATCACCAATCAACAATACACAGTAACTAAAGATGAGCACTTCATGGTCAAGTATTTGCTGTTCGTCAGGAATTATTTTCGGATCAGTGCTGGCCAATTAAAAATTTAATTTCCTTCATTTTTAAGATGCAGGAAAATCTTGAATTTTTTTTTTATTCATTCATGGGATGTGGGTTTCGCTGGCTGGGCCAGCATTTATTGCCCATCCCTAATTGCCCTTGAAAAGGTGGTGGTGAGCTGCCTTCTTGAACTGCTGCAGTCCATGTGGTGTAGGTACACCCACAGTGCTGTTAGGGAGGGAGTTCCAGGATTTTGACCCAATGACAGTGAAGGAACGGCGATATATTTCCAAATCAGGATGGTGAGTGTCTTGGAGGGGAACTTCCAGGCGCTGGTGTTCCCATCTACCTGCTGCCCTTGGCTTTCTAGATAATAGTGGTCATGAGTTTGGAAGGTGCTGCCTAAGGAGCCTTTGTGAATTCCTGCAGTGCATCTTGTAGATGGTACACACTGCTGCTACTGTGCGACTATGGTGGAGGGAGTGAATGTTTGTGGAAGGGGTGCCAATCAAGTGGGCTGCTTTGTCCTGGACAGTGCCCAGCTTCTTGAATGTTATTGGAGCTGCACTCATCCAGGCAAGTGGGGAGTATTCCATCAAACTCCTGATTTGTGCCTTGTAGATGGTGGACAGGCTTTGGGGAGTTAGGAGGTGGGTTACTCATCGCACGATTCCTAGCTTCTGACCTGCTCTTGTAGCCACAGTTTTTATATTTATAGCTATTTGCAATATTCCAACAGGAAGCTAAAATGTCAAGAGGTTGGAATATCAGGAAGTTAGAATGTACTCTTAAGGCCTAGTTAAAAGGCCAAAAGTCAGCAGCCCTCTCAGTGCATTTACTGCTGTAACTCCAGCAGAAGCGAGTGTGATGGGAGGATCACAAGTTCCAATCAGGACTTAGTTCCACCAGGACTGGATACAAGTTTCAGTTGGAGTTTCCTCTTGGCCTTGGCACAGTCTCAGCTCAACCCAAATAAAGACCATTGGTGTAGGGGGTTCTGGGGACTCCCAGTTTCTGCCGCTATGATCAGCGCAGTATTGCCCACTCGACATTCCAGACCTAGGTCACCACCCTGGCTTCTACAGAGGAGACCATTTTAAAAACAAGGTTTGCAGCCACATTTAGGCATGCAGTGTCCCATGCCAGGACTGGAGGTGGGAGGGAATCCAGGTACAAACCTTCCCCACTCTGGAACCAACACTGCTCCATGGCTAGGCTAGGATGAGGTCCAAAATGCTACAGGTGCCCACCAACCAAGAGCTGTTGCCACTAACCCTGTGAACCGACACTTATGGCTGGGTCCACAAAACTCTGAGCCCAAGGTTATTTTAAACTATTCTTAAAAATGGCATGACAACATTAACAATGATCTAAACCTCAGTTCTGATGATTGAATCTTCTCTTTCAGAAGTTTATTTATTTGCTGTGTGTTTCCATTGTGCCTTTAATTTAAGTTTAAATTCCCATCATTTGTTAACTTTAACAATGGTCTGTATTTAACCCGCAGGAGCTATTCTGACTTTCTGTTGTAACATGATTGGAAGAAGCAGGATTTGTTAAATCAGAATTCAATATTTAACAAATGCCTCTTTCTGACACTAATATCTCCTGTGTTTGTCTTTTTTCTCCCTCTCTGTTTTTTTTTCCAATCAGTGTGCAGAACCTAAGTGGATACCAAAGCACCAGATTTGTAAATCAGGAGAGCGGGGACAGGTCTGGTATTTAATTGCTGCCAGCTGCTTCTTTCATGTTAGGCTTAAAAGCGTTTGTGCTTTTGCAGATTGAGTTTGTCCAAAGTGACTTCTAAAGAACTTTTTTATTTTTCTCCCTCAATGCAACCGAAACTTTTAATGGTGTAACGGGCCTTATTTTCTGTAAGGTTTTTTTTTAAAGAAATGCCTCAGTTATTGCTAATGCTATGTTGCAAAGCTATTGTTTGTGCATTTTCTGTATCTGTTATATTCAATGGACTCTTATCTGATTTAATGTGACTGTAAAGAACATAGGAACATTAGAAAAGGAGGAGGCCATTCAGCCCTTGAAGCCTGTAATGTTATTCAGTCAGGTTATGGCTGATCTGTACGTTAGCTCCATCTGTCTGCCTTTGTTCCGAAATTCTCAATAGCTTTTTGGAGGAAAGGGTTTCAGATTTTCACTACCTGTTGTGTGAGGAAGTGCTCCCTGACCTTTCAATAGCCTTTACAGTTTCTTGAGCTATTAAGTAAAGAAATATTTTTCCATCACTGAACCAAAAAAGAAATGAAAACCTAAATGTGAATGTAATAGTATCGACTGTACTCTTGGACTATCACTTCAGCCATTTAACTGAGGTAATGAGAGTCTGCCCATGTTTTTGTACATGGTGACAGCCATTGTATGGACAATATTGCTGCCAACACAGAAACTGACACAAAGCTTTTGACAGCATGGTACACATACAACTTTACTGACCCGGACCTTTCACATGAGCACTTCCATTTTTTGAGTTCACATGGAGATCATATTTTTTCTCCTTGTCTGCCAGTTAATGCCACAGTGAGCCTCACTTTGAAACAGCTTATAATGCACTTCTTGCTAGTTGTAGATCTTGAAGCAGTAGACATCCAACATTCATTGTATTGTTACCACTTTGACTGCATTACCTTAAGTGCTGGAGAGTAATCACCTTGCTCCGATTCCTGTGAGCTCAAAGTCATGTGTACTTAGCACTCAGAACCTGTGAGCTCAGAATGCCTGGTATCTTGGATTGGGAAAGGGGCTGTGTATGTGTGTGTGCACAGCAGACTTCCCACGTTTCTGTGCTTTGTGGAAGCGAACGTTTAGTTGCTGTACACATTTATTCTTGTGCAAGCAGAAAATCCTGAAGTTAATTGGTACAGGCTGCAACCTGAATCAATGGCAGTCCACATCACTTTGGAACTTTTTGCTATGAATTTGTGATCAGCAAAATAAGTACTGGGGAATATAACATTATCATGTCAGGCATGGTTAGATGCAGAGTAAAAGCTCCCTATCAATAATGCTTAATGTCTCATTTCAATGCAACATTGGCATCTCAGCCTTGTTGTTAAGCAATGTCTCCCAGGGATACAAAACTTCAACTGATTCACTTATAAATCCAAATAATCACTGTTCATATTCTGTTATATTCTGACTAAGAAAGTGTATACATTTTGTACAAGTCACTTATTAAATCAAATAGCAGTTACTGAAGTCAGTCACAGTTATCATCTTCCACCACTAGAAATCACTATTAAATCCTACAACTAGATGAGGTCTCAATGGTTCTACTTTTACACTCCCTTTAGAGGGGTAGTGTAAACTTCACACCCTTATATGTACAGCCTACTACCGCAACAATACCTGTGTTCCTCCAATCTTCTATTCAATTCAGTAGGGTGTGAACAACCTAGAATGAATATTGCAATATATTGCCAATGTTAAAGAAGTTGTCAACACTTTCAGAATAGACAGGATCTTTTCAATACAATTGGAGGCCTACCAGAATTCTAGCATTGTTACTTACAGAAGGTGAGACTAGAACATGGAACTAAAAAACCCACCCGTGATAGTCCGATTCCTGGAAATCGGGAAAAATATCTTCAATTGTTTCTGTTTGAATCCCATAACTGCATTCCAGAAAGTGTTTAAACAGCACAAAACATTCTCTTTCTTTTCCAGATTTGCAGGGTCTTCAGGGATAATAACTATTAAATGTAAAGACTTGAGTGTTATGTACCTGGAGATACCAGGAATGGAAGAATGCTTGAACGTTGCAAAGTCCATTGAGGTAATGCATTGACTGCTAAACGTATCTGTAGAAATCCCTATTCCACTTGTCAAAGAATTAAGAAAATGAAAGATTAGGATCGGAATTCTGCTGCTGCACAATTTTCTCTAATAAATTGACTGGGCAGAATCTTGTGGGTGGTGGACAACAGAAGCAGAATTTCTACGGTCAGATTTAAGATAGAAACTGCTCTATTCACATGGGAAATGTGGGAGAATAAGTTGGAATATTGTGGGTGATTTCCTGATGTGCTTCCAGCTGGATTTGATGCCCCCAAGTAAAGCTCATTGAGACATGGGCCATCATTTTACGTCAATTAATTTTAGTTCCAGAGAAACACTCATTTCAAGAGCCTCAATCTGCTGGAAACCATGGGATTGTGAAACCATCCCTGTTATTTTTTTCACCTCTGGGATCTGAATGTGAATTCAGTCTAATCCAAAGGAATAGAAATGCCCTTTTGCTGATGGTTACCATGACAACCAGTGGCTACAGCAGCTTGGCAACCGGCACCAACACTGGAAACAACAACCCACAACGTCACGCTTCATGTGCAGCGCTTGTGACAGAACCTGCCTCTCAAGGGTTGGCCTTCTGTAAAGGTTCACCAAACAAAGGACCTCCACCTAAATGGATTGTTTGCTGCCTGTCCATCATCTCTCGTAGGTGGGAGGACGCTAACATGCGCTGGTTAAGTGCAATAAATTTGAATAATAAGCCCCAGTTCAGATCACAAAACCACCAACTAATGCTGGAACCAAAAGGACAGGTGGACAGTGTATCATTGCATTAAATATCTCAAAGTCCTTCACAGAATGAACTTTTTTAAAGCATTGTGACTACAGTTATGTGTTCAGGCACCGAGTAGCCAGGAAAAGACTCGGTTTACAGAGTAGCAAATGTTATGTTTTGAGCTTAGGTGCTCGCTGAGAGTAATGTCAGAGTGTTTCCTTCACATACGTAATAGCAGATCAGAGAGGGCCCACAAGTGAAAAATATTCATTCTCCGCACTAATATCCTTCACTTTGATGCACAAGAAACATTAAGAGAACAGTCATTAAGAAACAAAGTCAGGTTTCATAATAGGTGTTAATTCTGATCCTTGCAACTAAACGATAACTCACAAATCATTCCAAATAAATTCCAAACTTTCGGTGCAGTAAAATGCAATATGGAGGGTCCATCATAATCAGTATGGCCACTGGAAAGTAATGATATTTGATCATTTCCCAAGGGGGACATTAATACAATCTAAGACTTCAATAAACCGGGCAGAGATCCCATCATACAGAAGGTAAGTTAATTAATACTCAATATACACATGGTCAATATGATCTTCAGGCTGCATTTTGATTGCCTGAGCGGGTGGGAGATCAATTGTCTAGATTTCTTTCTCCCCTTATTGGTCATGTTTCTTTTCGCCATGTTTTTTGCCTCTCCCAGAATGGGTGTGGGTTTGATGAGGTCACAATGTTTCACTACCCTGAATGTAGAGCTGGCTCAATGGACTGGATAACCTTTTCCTCCCCATTGATTATTTATGTTAGTTAGTGGTGGGAGGGGCAGGGTAGCTTCATCTGTTTTTGATATTACTTCAAAAAATAGTTACACATTTGTAATTGTGAGTCAAATCCGACACTTTTTTGTATCACAAATTTTTTCATATCCTAATTTTATTCCAACCTCAAAAGGCAAACACGTTGTATCATTCTGATCCAATAATAAAATCTTGAGACATTTTCACTGATGTTTCTGCTACATTTCTTTGATCCAATTTCCTATTGCTCCGATTTTGTTTTTTTAGGCTCTGTCATCTCTGGAATCTACAAGTCACATGTACCCCTTCTTCTATCGACCAAAACAACTGAACCTTCAGGAAGGCTGGGACTCGTTCACTCCTGAAGAACAGTTTACTAAGCTGTCTATACATGTTAGTTTATTCTGGTACCTTCAACCTATGAAAAAGTTTAAAGAGAAAAAGTGTAAAAATTGTTCATATTTGAATGTGTTTAATTGATATTGTCCTATTTTTATTCTCTTGAACCTCTCTCCCCTTTGCTATGGGAGTGAAGGGGAGAGATGAACCTGATTAATGCACGACAAAAATTGTTACGTTCCACTCTTGCACAGCAAGACACCGTGTGTGTCCAGCTCATTAAAATGACAAACACCAAACGGTAATCAAACCTGCAGCCATTGAATTATGAAAAGAATGATTTAAATACTATGTTGCTTTCAAATCTGGAGATAATTCTTTCAATCGTGATTGTTCTTTGGCAGCTCGGACAGAGGGCGGGATTTGCTCCTCACTACAGTAAGTGCTGCAGGGGGCGTGAGAAACGCCATTTCACCCGCTGGCTGCAATGGCGGGGTTTTGTGCTCTGGCGTCCGCTTCCCGCTGCATTAATTATGCATGCACAGGAAACACGTTGGATTGTGGGCGGGCAACCTCTGATTCGCTCACCCCACTGTGAGCTCACCACTTCCTCATTCTGGGCGCCATATTTAAAGGACACCCGTGTACAGCTATTCTAGTGTCTGCAGCCCGGGACTGCTCTATGGAAGACATGGTTCTCAAAGGGAAGAAGCATACTGCTCCGAAATTCAGTGACACCTCACTGAAAAACCTGCTGGACACATTCGAGGCCCACAGTGATGTCCTCTATCCACGTGATGGCCGGAAGAGGTTCATGAACCTCACCACTCCGGCTTGGCAGGTGGTGGCAGTGGTGGTCAGTGCGAGCGCAGCACAGAAGAGGTCAGCCACCCAGTGCAGAAAGAGGATGAATGATCTCATCTGTGTCACCAGGATAAGTCAACCATCTCATCACTCTAAGCTCACACACACTCAAACCCATCACACATTCACTGGCATCTCACTCACTGCCAGCTCAAGGGACATCACCACTCACTCTCTCACACACACCCTCACATCCCCATCTGGCCTCATCTCCTCTGCAGTTCGTATCCTTATCCCACCCATGGCTCCACTCACCACCACCCATGTCAGGCATTCTTATCATTTGCCCTGGCCTGCATCCTGCTCACACTCTCCATCTGTCTTTATGCAAGACAAGCTCACTCACAATCGTGGGGAGAGGGCTCAGACTGGGGGCGGAATGCCAGAACTCAAGGTCCTCACTGGCTTCGAGAACAGAGTCATCGAGGTGGCCGGAGAGGACGTGGACTGTGCCTGTGACGACGGTGAGATTGGTGGTGCACACCCACGTGAGGATCTTGCACCTGCTCATCCCTCAGAGAACCACCCTGAGTGTATTATCCTGTTTTAGAGATGCCTGCCATGCACTAATTATTGCTACTTTCTTTCATAGGCACCTCTGCAAGCGCCAGAGGCCCCCAACCAGCCAGGCCCTTAGCCTGAGCCCCGATGAGACCTCGGATGAGGAACCTGAGGAGAGCACCATTGAACACCCATCATAGCGCTCACCCTCACCCCCCAGCATCACGGAGACCCATACCTCGGTGGGACTTCGTCCTAGATCAGCCTCAGGGTCACAGTCTGATGAGCACAGCACACAGTCTGGTCCACAGCGGGCAGAGGCAGGGACATCCGATGTTGGAGGACGTTTGGAGGCCTGGAATTTGCTGAGTCCGCGACAGATGACCAGCCTCCGGACTTGGTCCTAAATCAGTTGGTGGAGCTGCAGCAACAATGACAGGAACATCAGGAAAGGATGTCAGCTGCATTCCTCAGATCGCAGTGGACGATGGAAGAGTCCGTTTGCCTCCAGTTTTAAGTGATAGCACCGGCATGTCAATGCACCGAGGCCAACACTGATAGGGTGGTGGTCGCCATGGAGACCTTGGTCCAGGACATCAGTCCTGCACTGCTGCACGGGCTGAACTCCATTGCTGTAGCCATTGATGGCATCCACCATAAGTGTTAGCATTAGTCTCCAAGGGTCCTCTTTCTGTTAATAACTCGTCAGTGAGTGTGGGTTCAATGGCTTTGTTCCCGTGTTGGAGACTGTTTGCCCCTGAAATGCTGGCCATTGCAGGGTGCATTTCAACGTGCTCATTCCCTCCTCCCCTCCCGCTTTACATGACTGGCTGCTATGAGATTGCTTTGGCCAGGCGCTTGGATTTGCTGCTTTTAGCCCACGTGCTGAGATCCTCACTATTGAAGATTCCACACTCTTTGGAATAAACATGAGGGTCAATGTTCATTCAGGGTTTGAGATTATTTGAGGGAGGGTCTGAGGCTTCTCTTCTGTGAACCATCCTGCACCAACTTTCGAACAGGCTTCTGGAGCTTGTCCGGTCGCCCAATCGCTCTGGAGTTTGTTATTACTCTGGGGAATTTCCACCCTGTGGACAAGAGGTTATTACAAGGAGATTGATTAGTGTCACTTTGCGGAATTATTCCCACATGAATGGGCATCTTTGTTTCACTTTCCTGATTCCCTGCAATGTCATTGAAAGGCTCCTAACATGTCTCAGCTGAGCCTCTCTCCTCATTTGGGAATGCACAGTTCAGTTGGATGCCCCTTTAATCAGCACCCCCCCTGCCCCCAGTGCATGTAGCTTTCCTCCAATTGGCCCTCAGACCCCTCGCCAGCAGAGTTTCTCCTCATTTTAATTTTGGACTGTGCCATTGCTGCAGGTTGGAAGATGATGGGTCTGAGCTCTCACTGTCAGACCAGCCTGGACCCTCCCTGTGTGAGTATGGAAACCCCTCCCATCGTCCCAGAGGAGCTTCATGTTCAGGTTTCCCTCCCTCACAGACCTCCCCATCCTCCCCCTGTATTCCTTGGTCCCATCGGGATTGTGGTGGATATCTGTTTGTTAGTCTCTGGACATTTTGAGGTGGATGTGTCTATGCCCCGTGTGGATCTCAACCCTCCCCATCTTGAAGCCATCTACACAGTTACACAGATATCACCCCCTCACCCACACACCCTCAGATACCCCCACAATGCCTTTTCCCCATCTGTAGGCTGCAGATTCCACCCCAGACTGAGTGTGCCATCTGTGGCCCAGTGTGATGCCAGAAGTCCCATGGACCGAGGCGGGTGATGTTACGATGATGCCCTGCACACAACATGCTGGGCACGACTGAGACTGGACTGACATGTCCTCCCCCTCCCGGGACTGGGACAAGGAGAGTCTTTACAAGCTCAACAATGTAAACTGAAGCACTTCTTCACTCAGCGCTTCTCCCATCCTGGCCCCAAGTGGCTTATGTCATTCTGCAACATACTCTCTCCCCATCCTGGGGTTGAGGACAATAACCCCCTCCCCTGCACCCCCCCCCGGTCATGTGTCTGAGTGCAGCCTCCCCACTCGTCCCCCTCAGTACAGCCTTAACCCTAAAGCTCCTTCCCAATGCCCCCAGCCAGTTACCCCCCCTTCCCCAGTGCAGCTCTAAACCTGCAGCCCATTAAAAGCCACCCCAGCCTTACCGCTGCTCTGGTAGGTAGAGACTTGTCCATGACACCCCCCCCGAGAGCGATGTGGTGTTGCTTACAAAGCCTGGCGCTGATTACCACGAGCGCTGGGCGATGCAAGGTAGGCAAAAGAACCTCAAAGTCACGAGCAGATTGCAGGTTGCCAGGTGCCCATTGTTTATACAGCGTTGTGAAACGCACCATTCTGACCACACACCGCTGTGCCCCAGTGATCCAGTGTTGGGGGGGGGGGGATGATTCCAGCGAGATATAATGAGATACAAATTTATTGAAATGACGATCCCAACATGCCATGATGGGAGATGCGGCCTGCTGTAGAAGGCTGCAGTGCACAGGCGCGAACTGGTTTTACAATGGCGGGACTTTCTGGTGATATTTCCTGGTCGCGCCCACCATGACACCCGCCACAGGCAGGAGTGGGAAAATCCCAGCCTAAATGTTTCTGATGCCCACGCCATCATTTTGTTTGTTTTTTAAAAATTCTGATGGCCCGAAAAATTCAGAAGCCACAAAAGCAAAAAAAGCCAAATCTGGTTTATTTGGGGAACCTTTGGCAGACTGTGGAAATCCATTGTGATTTGCAGAAATCTGACATTGATGGAAAATTACTAAATTGGAGCATTAATGTCCATTCTAACCTGGTTTCCAGGGTGGGTAAGTGTCCAATTCCCCATTTCATAGACCAGCCATTTATTGACTCAGCTCCACTGTACCTGCCTTAAAATGTTGCTCTCAAGTTGGTTGCTAGGAGGCGCAAGCTGCATCTTACAGTCGTTCGTTGCTGCAATGGTGGAACTTTTCCCAAGATATCCCACCTATGATGGGAGACTCTTCCCATGTCAGCAGGAACTTGCAACCCATCCCTTCATCTGTCAGTATTCTGGCCCCTCCCTGTGTTGCACTCCCGATATATCCATTCATTTTCAATGGAACTAATCCTTCACTGTTCAATAATTACTAAAAGTTGTCTGTTATCTGTGTTTTCCTCACGTAGACCGATAATTGGAGGCTTAGTTACGTGAATAAAGACTTTGCCGTGTGCACAACCTACCCTGACGCTGTAATTGTTCACAAGTCTATCAATGATGCAGCACTAAAGACTGTGGCCAGTTTTCGACAAGGTGGACGCTTTCCAGTGTTCAGTTACTACCACAAAAAGACTGGAATGGTAAGAAACCTCATTCTGTTGCCATCTACAATGTCACGTTTCAAGACCCATCAAATTGTAATAATTGCAGTTGGAGTGCCACTCAGTCTGTTTTAATATCTTTTTCACTTCACCACCTGTTTCCTGCCGTATCTTTACTGCTGCACTCAGCATTACCACCAGGAGAAAGAAATCAACCTCTTTTTTAAAAAAAAATCCTGAACACTGTACATCTTTAAAGCACCAAATAAGGAGAAGGAATTTATTGAATTAAGTCTGAGATTCAAATGATATTCACGAATATGTCTCACTCTGCTGTCATAGTTCAACTCTTTCACACACTTCAATTGTACAATATTATACTCTTACCCACCAAATCTCAGCTGCTAAGAGTGCACATCGGAAAGCCCAGCATTTACTTGCTGCTATAAAAATAAACTGATGGAGTGGATGCGAGAGGGTAAATATCTGCTGCTAGTGGGCAGGCTCTCCGCCTGGGAGCGTGATTTAGTGAAAACACCTCCGGTACCAAAAAACTCAAATGGAAACTGACAAAGAAAGTTTTTAAAAAGACGTTTGTGCAGTTTAATGCAAAGATCCCGAAATTTACGAGGAGATGAGAAGGGAGTGGAGTGGGCTAGGGAGGGACTGTAACAATCTGGACATGCAGATAATATGGAAGTCCTGCCGGATTTAATGTCCTGGTGATTGGGGCATCTGGGGGCCTAAGATCGTGGCATGGGGGTGGGAGGACGAGGGGAGATAATGGGTAGAGGCTGTCAATTCATAGCGGAGAGTGAGACTGATTGTGACTGACAAACTTGGTGTGCCAGGGGATACTCCCTGCCCCCCCTTGGTCCACAAGCAGTGCTGGAAAAGCATTTACCAGCTGGTTCTGTCCTTTCTTACTTCCCTTCAGCTACCCCATTTCTCAAACGATCAGTAACCTAGCTTGCAGCTATTGACTGTAAAACTCTGTTAAAATCTGCGGCGTGCATCTTCACTCACAGATCTATATTGCTGACCCAGCTCTGAAGAGTCAGTAACTCGCCTGACCCTCAAGCCGCCCGAGTTAAACCACTAGTCAAAGCATTTAGGGCAATTTGCTGTCAGGTTTCAGATTTTTCAGGATTTAACCCTGCCTCACGCATCAATCTTGTGGGTTTAAAATCCAACACCAACCCCCCACCTACCCTGGGCTGTGGATCGGTACAAGATGCCTCAACTGCCAACCTGCCCTTGGTTCAGCTGTCACCCAGCACACAACAATCGCCCAGAATTCCCCGCCACGCCCGGTGGGAGCTGGATCAGGAACAGCTTTAGCACAAACTGGAATCAGGTCACTGATTGTCCCATCTCATCGGGAAACAAAAGATTTCAATTGCATAATACCAGGAAAACCTTACAGATCTGTGTAATGATGAACAAATACTTAATATCTTTCATGGACACTTAGTTGACTCCATGAGTAAGGAGGACCTTCTAACGCACCACCAGGAAACATGTTTAGTTGTGCTTGGAAGTGGAAATACAGGTTTCATTTCTCCGTACGGTTGGCACACAGTCAATCGGACTCTGATTTGGATGGTGCTGTTTTTGCAGCTTTAGACTGATCTGAAGATTTTGATACCTGTAGGTAATAATGCGGAGCAGCCAACCACTGACGGGGGCCAATGGAAAGAGATGTAAAGAGGATGAACATTTCCTGGCTGCCGTTCTTCAGCCTGATAAGCAGGGTTACATCATTGATACAAGGTCCATACAAGCCGCACATCAGGCGAAGGTGAAGGGTGGCGGCTTTGAATCTAAAACTAACTACCACAAGTGGAAACGACTGCACAGATCCATAGAGAGGTATGGACACTAACAGCACAGCCAAACAAGCACTCCTTAAGGTAAGGTAAGAGCACAACATTTCTGCTGATGGAGTGCGAGGCAGAAGACTAGTTGGTTTACGATGCCATTTCTGAGTGAATTCATGTCCATTAGGAGCAAGATTAAGATGGTGAAAGTTGATTTTTTTTTCAGTGCAGCCATTAGCAATCAGGAGAGAATCGATACTCTCACTCTGTCCGTCTTGGAATTCGATCAGTGATCTCGTCCCCTCCCTCACCTCCACTCTGCCACTCGGTGAGATTACTGGGAGGTGACATCATCACCTTTTATATGTTTACTAATGACAGCCAGCTCCACCCCCTCCCCCACCCACAGCCAGCTCCGCCTCCTCACCCCTCCCCCACCCACACCCAGCTCCACCCCCTCCCCCACCCACACCCAGCTCCGCCTCCTCACCCCCTCCCCCACCCACACCCAGCTCCACCCCCTCCCCCACCCACAGCCAGCTCCACCCCCTCCCCCACCCACACCCAGCTCCACCCCCTCCCCCCACCCACACCCAGCTCCACCCCTCCCCCACCCACACCCAGCTCCCACCCCCTCCCCCCACCCACACCCAGCTCCACCCCCTCCCCCACCCACAGCCAGCTCCACCCCCTCCCCCACCCACACCCAGCTCCACCCCCTCCCCCACCCACAGCCAGCCCTCCCGCTCCCCCCCTCCCCCACCCACACCCACTCCACCCCCTCCCCCACCCACACCAGCCTCCACCCCCTCCCACCACCCACGCCACTCCGCCTCCTCACCCCCTCCCCCACCCACACCCAGCTCCACCCCCCCCTCCCCCACCCACACCCAGCTCCACCCCCCTCCCCCACCCACAGCCAGCTCCACCCCCTCCCCCACCCACACCAGCTCCACCCCCTCCCCCACCCACACCCAGCTCCACCCCTCCCCCACCCACAGCCAGCTCCACCCCCTCCCCCCACCCACACCGCCCCGCCTCCTCACCCCCTCCCCCACCCACACCCAGCTCCACCACCCTCCCCCACCCACACCCAGCCCACCCCCCTCCCCCACCCACACCCAGCTCCGCCTCCTCACCCCTCCCCCACCCACACCCAGCTCCACCCCCTCCCCCACCCACACCCAGCTCCACCCCCTCCCCCACCCACACCCACACCCAGCTCCACCCCCTCCCCCACCCACACCCAGCTCCACCCCCTCCCCCACCCACAGCCAGCTCCACCCCCCCCACCCACACGCCAGCTCCAGCCCCACCCACCCCCTCCCCCACCCACACCCAGCTCCACCCCCTCCCCCACCCACAGCCAGCTCCACCCCCTCCCCCACCCACAGCCACACCACCTCCCCGCTCCTCACCCCTCCCCCACCCACACCCAGCTCCACCCCC